>NW_007075728.1:399930-401671 GCF_000164805.1 Carlito syrichta
TTCCTTTGTTTGTATTTTGAATACAGATTTTGTATTTGTTGAGAATTGATTTATGGTCTAACGTGTTCTACTTTCTAAAATATTTCAGCTTCAGGAGAGTTTTCATTCTATTCTATTAAAAAAAGGAATAACAATTCCAGCATTATTTGAAAAGGTGTGTTCTTCAGTTTTTGGTATTCTCTTTTGATTGTTTGTATTCTCAGTCAAAATGTAGGAAGTGAAGATTAAGAATGGGGCAGCATTTTTGGTGACTGAGGGGAAAGGAGAAGGTATGAGGCAGTTGTCTAGGATAATGGGAGAGCAGAATAACTAAAGAAATAGAAAATGATAGATGAGCAGCAATAAGGACTCATATTGGATTAATATTTATGAATCTGAAGAGAGACCAATCTGAATGCATGTATATCTATTCTCATCTCCCATATTTATATGTGAGGGCAGAAGCTCTGGGTATACAGAGTTAAAATGAACTTTTAGACTTTCCTTGTTATTATTGGTGTCTGACCCTTTGCTTTGGTCTGTGTTGGTATACATTTTCAAAAAATTAAGCTTTACCTCTTCTCAGAGGATCTTGTAAAATATTAATCCAAGCATCTTTAACACCAATAAAATTGCTTCTATTATTTTTCTTCTCTTTGTTTTCCTTCTTCCTCCATTTAGAGCTCCGCTTAGAATTGTGTATCCTGGATTGGTCCTCCATACTTCTTACTTTTTGCTCTTAATTTTTTTTTTCTTTTTCTCTGTCTTGCTCTTGATCTAGGAAACTGGGAGTTTGTCTTGACTGTGTCTTCCAGATTACTAATTTGGTGTCTTAAGTTGTATTACTCAACCCTTTTCATTGAATTGTCATCATTTTTAAAAAAAATTTAATTTTCCGTTTTCTTGGTCATTTGGCGATTTATATTTTCATAATAGTTTTAAGTCTCTGAGACTACCAAGAAGGATTTTTTTTTAAAAGTTCTCTTTTTCTTTGTATTATCTCTGTTTATTCTGGAGTCAGTTGTTTTGTCCATTTTGGTTCTAGTCTTTTATGCTTTCTTCTTTCCCACCTCATCCACACTGTATAATAATCCTTGATTACTTTTGCATATTTATGCTTTTTTGTGTGTGATGACTGTTTTTATGCTTGTTGATGCCTTCTGTTTTAAATGTAGTCTGTTTTCTCTACTCTGTCATTGTAGTCCCATTTACTTTTGATTTTCCAATAATTCCTTTAAATTTCTGATTTGCTGATAACAGCTTTTCTTATTTTTCAGAGCTGTTATGAATTTATTCATATAAACTTCTGATTCTACTCCTTTTAACTGTTGTTGTCATGTTTTACTTTTATATCTATTTAAAACCCTGTTATTATTCATGCTTTAAACATTGTCAATAGTCTTTTAATGAGTTTAAAATAAGAAAGAAAAATAATGTTATAATTACCCACATATTTACCATTTTTGAGTTCTTCCTTTCTGGAAATCAGAATTTAAATAGAATATTATTTCTCTTTAATCCGAAGAATTTCCATTGGCAGTTCTTGTAGTATGTGTTTGTTGGTGATATAGTCCATCAGCATCCGTTTATCTGAAAATGTTTTTATTTTGCCTTCAATTTTGAAAGTTATTTTTCAGGACTATAGAATTCTGGGCTGACAGTTTGTTTTTCCTTCTTACTTGTACTTTGTCTTCTGTTTTCTATTGTTCTATTTCTTATCTTGACTCTCCTGTATGTGTGTGACTGCTTTCAAGATTTTCTT
>NW_007075728.1:401691-436464 GCF_000164805.1 Carlito syrichta
AAGATTTTCTTTGTCTCTTATTTTTACCAGTTTGACTATGATGTGGCTAGGTATGGCTGTATTAGTTGAGGTTAGATGAACCTTTTGGATTGGTGGTTTGATATTTTTAAACAAACTTGGAACAATTTAGCCAATATTTTTTCAAATATTTCTTCTGCTTCACTCACATGTGTTGGACTTCTTGTTATTATAGAGTTTACATATGGCTCCTATATCCTCATGCAATGTATACATTTTTTACTGTAGATTCTATTGCATATGTATCATAGTAAACAAAGTCTTTAAAATAAATTCCAGCATTTGGATCTGCTATGGGTTCATGTCTGTTATATATTTTTTCTTAACTCTGCATGCATTTTTTTTCTCATGTTTAATAAGTTTCAATTGACTCTTATGTATTGTGAATGATACATTGTAGAAACTCTGGCTAATATAGATTTTAATCTTTTGATTAAATATTGAATTTTATTCTAGCAGACAGTTAAATTCCTGACAGATCACCTTGATTCTGCGGAGGCTTGGTTTTAGGTTTTGTTAGAATAGGTCTATTTCAGTTTTGTTTTTAGTTCTGATAATTGGTTCTGATTTCTCAAGCATGGCTTTTCTGGAGTTTCAGTGGAAAGACTGAGGTACTTACCAATTCTCTCTAATGCCAAACTCTGATTCTCTAGGACCAGGCAGTTGTTAAAATCTCTTCCCAGTTCTTTCATAGTTCCAGTGATTGCTTTTCCCTGGGTTTCTTGGATTTTCATCCCATTCGCCATGATGGGAATTCTGGAGTCAGCCCCCCATGCCTCCCATTTTACTGGGATTTCTGCCCTCTATTTTTCGCTCTTCTAGCAGCTCCAGTCTTCATTCCCAGATTCTTCCACCCGGTAAGACTGCAGTTTTTTACAAGTGCTTTCTCCTCTCCTCTGGCCCCCACCTGTACATTGAACAGATTGTAGTTCCCTTAGTAGAAAAAATGGGTAAATTTAGGCCTCATTCAGTGTATTTCCCTTCTCCCAAGGGTCACATGTTCTCCAATTTCTATGTGCTTTTGTTTCCTTGACAATGCTTTTAGACAGTATTTTCAAAAATATTTTTTCTGGAGTTTATAATTGTCAGCTTATTAGTCCAGTACAAGCTGCTCACTCATTATAGGATGCCCATATTTTAAAAATTATTAAAAATTAAAAAAATTTTTATTATTATTTACCATATCATTGGTGTTTGGGACAGTAGGGTAATGCTTATGATTGTTCCAACCTCATTAAGGGAATCTACCTAATCTTGGTCTTAAGACCCAATCCTTGAGTTTTCTATAATTTCCTTTAATTATACTATACTAAATTTTTGTGAGCATGATATTCTTAGTAAGATTTATGTCTCAAGACTTTTTTAGCTGCTGAAATAGATTGTTAGGCAAGGCAGTTAAGGTTCTTTTTTGAATTTTAAGTATTGAAGCCTATGGTTTGGTAGTGGAAGGAGCACATAGAAAGATGTGTGATAAGATTGGAGAGGAAGACAGCAGACAGATAACGGAGGATTCATATAATTTTATTCTAAGTGTAGTAGGAAAGTCATTAAAGAATTTCAGAATTTTTTTTCAGATTTTTAGAACAGATTTTTTTTTTTGAGTTGGAATCTTACTCTTATCATCCAGGCTGGAGTGCAGTGACACGCTCATGGCCACCACAACCTCTACCTGCTGGGCTCAGGCGATCCTTCCACCTCAGCCTTCCAAGTAGCTGAAACTGCATAGTGTTTTTTTGTTGTTTTTTTTAAGAGACAGAGTCTTGCTCTGTCACCCAGGCTGGAGTGCAGTGGCATGATTATAGCTCACTGCAGTCTTGAACTCTTTGGTTGAAGAGATCATCTTGCTTTGGCTTCTCAAAGTGCTAGAATTACAGTCATGAGCCTCTGCACCCAGCCTTGGAATAGGATTCGAGTTAGATTTTAAAAACATGACTGTGACTTCTATGTGGTGATTAGGTTATTGGCAAAGTAGACTTAGGGAAAATAGGAAGGACATTGCAAATAGTTCAGGAGAGAAATGATAGCCGCTTAGTCTATGATGGTAATTGTGAAGAAAAACAAACAAAGAGAAAATGGATTTGAAATGTAGTTTCGTGGTAAAACTATCAGTGTATACTAATTGGATGTAAGGTTGAAAGGGAAAAATAAAGGTTGACCTTTATTATCTCAAAGTATGAATGTTTGTGACCTCTCTTCTATACATATTTTCTTTCTTGCTCAATAAGAAAA
Source organism: Carlito syrichta (assembly GCF_000164805.1). NCBI lineage: Eukaryota > Metazoa > Chordata > Mammalia > Primates > Tarsiidae > Carlito > Carlito syrichta. The sequence goes on from NW_007075728.1 coordinate 403,939, forward strand.
CAACCCCAAATACTTTTTTCCAATAACTTTTCTTCTTTTGTGATAAAAGTACATTTAAAAAATGAGTAGTCTTTAAAGCAGAGTGTAATACAAAATTCTTTTACATTTTACTTCACCTATATTTAAGTTTACCAAAGTAGGATATGAATAATTGTGGGAAAGATACAGTACATCTAGTTGGAATATCAAAATTTGGCATATTAAAAAAGAAATAAAAAAGCTATATCTTGGAGTAGAATGCAAAATTGCATGGATATTAAAGGTAAACCTATGTGTCAAATGTGTTTTATACTCTTGGCTCATTCTTGAGCCACTCTACTGCCATTTGGGGCATTTCTGTGGAAAAGTTGAGAAGCACTGACTTATCTGAACCTGCCAGTCCAGCCAAACTTGTCTCTATTTTGTTCCAGGAACATACTGTGTACATTCTTCTTTTCATGTTTTTCGTACCTTTCTCTCTGCTAGTAATGGTCCTGTTTTTCAATGCCTGTCTCAATTCTGTTTTTATTTTAAGGCCCAAACTATGTTTTAATTTTTGCATGAAACTTCTAAAATTTTTCTTTGTTTGTAGTAATTATGATCATTCTCTCCTTCTCATTTTTGTACCTCTTAATTTTTTTATTTATTTGATACTTAAGTTATGTATATTTACTGGAAATCATAGATTTCTGAGTTGAGAGGAACACGTGAGATTTAATTCATTAATTTCACTATAGAAGTGAGGAAGGTGAGATTTACTTGTCATGTAATTAGTTTACAATAAGAAAGGATTAAAAGTCATTTTGGGAGGGTTTCTTGGTTTCTAGTTAAGTAATTTTTCCAATCTACTATATTACTTCTCCATGTGTATTTATAGATCTGAAAAGTTGTGTCTCTTAGAATTGCATAGTATATGGTAAATTTTGAAAATATTAACTTTTAAAATGCCATATTTAAGGTACTGGTTTTCCAGTGTATGTACACAAGTTTATTAAAATTTATTATAACTCTTATTTACTCTTCAACAAATTTATTAATTGATACATGTTGCTTAAACTTTGTTATAGCCTTTATTCACTCCTCACTTATTCAACAAATTTCATGTCAGGAACTATTTTAGGCACTGAGTACAGTAGTAAATAAGACATCCAGGTTTCCACCTTCAAGAAACCTTTATTTCTAGTTTTGCAAAGCAATGAACAAAATAATCTAACCTCTGGTGGGAAAAAAATCAGAGCAGCTGTGGCCACTTGAATGGTAGGAGCAGGGATTGTGGAGAAGAAACATGAAATAACTTTCTGGGATGTTAATTTCTTTAGGGCTTTTACTTACACAGGTATATGCAGTATCCAACTTATTGACTGGCATGACTAGCACACTTTTTTTAAAGATAGGGTCTAGTTTTGTAGCCCAGAATGGAGTGCCGTGGTGTGATCATAGCTCACTGTAGCCTCAAACTCCTGGGCTCAAACAGTCCTCCTGAGTAGCTAGAACTACAGGCATGTACTACCATGCTTGGCTAATTAAAAACTTTTTTTTTTGTAGGTACTGGGGTTCTTGCTATGTTGCCCAGGCTGATCTTGAATCCTGGCCTTGAGTGATCCTCCTTCCTGAGCTTCCCACAGTGCTGGGATTATAGGCATGAGCCATTGTACCTGGTCTCCTGCGATACTTAAGATTTGTGCATTTCATTGCTAGAATAAATGTAACTTATATGTGAGTTATAAAGAACAATATATTAAACACCTATGAAACTAGCACCCATCCCAAGAACTGGAACATTGCCAGTAATTTGCACCTACGTATGTGCTTCTCCCTAGTTATCCCACTGTCTATCCCACAGAGGTAACCGTTATATTTTGGGTTTAATATTTTTTTGCTTTTGATTTTTTTTGGTTTGTTTTAACACATGTGTATGCCTAGGCAATGTACTATTCGGTTTTTAAGTTTTATCCAATGTACTCTTGTGTTTTTAAGTTTTATCCATGTTGCATAAAGCTGTAGTTCATTTATTTTAACAACCGAGGAGCATATTCTATTGTATGAATGTGCCAAAATATTTACCCATTTTCTTGATAGTGTGGGTTATTTGCAGTTTTTGATTCCTGGAGCTGGGTGCAATGAGTATTCTGGTAATGTGTCACTTGATGGTCATATGCATGAGTTTCTACTGGGTTTGTAACTAGGAGTAGGATTATAGCGTTTCTCAAAATGTGGTCTCTGGAGGATCCTTGAAACCTATTCAAGGGGTTAACAAAGTTAAAATGACTTCATAATAATGCTAAGATGTTAAATGTCTTTTTCACTGTGTTGACATATGCACAGATGGTACAAAAGTAATAGTGAGTACCACTACTGGCACCTTAGTGCAAATCAAAGCAGTGATGCCACATGTAGTTGTACTTGTCCTCTTTCTTGTCATGCATTTGCAGAAAAAAAGACAATTTAATGCCACTTAATGCTTTTGATTCTTTTTTTTAAGAGAAGCATCAATGCATTTTCTAAAAGATTGAATTAATTTTAATTCAGGAATTAAGTTGAGTTTATTGAGTGCCTGTGGAATTCTAGGGTGTGTGTGTGTTTAAGGTGATCTGATCTCGAGTTAGCATCCTTTCCATTCTAAAAACATAATTGTGTTATATTAAAATATAAAAAGAGAAAAGAAAAGTACATCCTGAGTAAAAATAGATCAGGCTGAACATACCTATAACTTATAAATGCTAAATAGTGAGTGGAGTTAGAGCCTCTGGTTTGCTGGTTTCCCTGTATAGAAGTAGTCATAGAAAATTTTGAGCTCATGCTATAACATGGACTAGCTGGCAGGTGTAGAGTGTTATTAACTGCCAGTCATCTCTTCCCTCTAAATAGGCTATTGAAAGGGGCACCTCTCATCAAGTGCTGCCTGTTACTATAGCTTTGAATAAGTTGCAAGCTTAGGAAGATGAGATGATGCAGATTTTGGAACACCAACATGGAGCCAAGTATCTCTTACCTCGTGACTAGATCTGTATCGTATCAGATACTTCCTCAGGAAAGGAATTTTAACCTGCTATTTTAACCTGTTTCTATGTATGGCTATCCAGGTGGGATAAGTTGTTTGATAAGGAAGGGTAACCACAGAGTATGTGGGAATTGCAAGACAAGGTAGGGAATGGTGAAATGAGCCTGCAAATAAAATTCCAAAATACATGAAGAAATTTAATGCTAAGAAAAATAGTAAAAAAAATTAAAAATTGAAGCATGAATTTGTTCCAGATAAAATTAAAAAGTGTAAGTAAACCTCTAATTGGGGATTTATATAAATATAGGAAGGTGTGCTTCTCATAAGTGTACAGCTTGACAAATTTTCATAAAGTGCAACTATAACTCACATCAAGAAATAGAATATTACCAGTGCACCAGAGGCTCCCTTGTGCCTTCTGCCAGTCATTCCCCAATCTCCTTCCCTGCCAAGCTAATCATTGTTCTAACTTTTGCCGTCGTGCAAAAGAGCAGTTAAAGGATGTGGAAGGGAGCTTGAGAGGCTTCTGTGATCAAGAAATTGTTCTGCTAAAAGAATTTTGAGGGAATAACAAAGAAATAACATTTGAGTGCATTATGTCGAAAATTTCTTGGAGTACCAAAAAAAAAAAAATACATGAACATTCAGAAGAAAAGTATATAGTGTATTTTGATCAAGATAAATAAAAACAAATCTACACCATGACCTTTGCAAGAACTTTGCTGTTAAAGCAAACAAATTTGGAACTACTAGAGGGAGAAACACGACACCTAAATCTGACAGCAGACTTAATGTTTGTATACAGATGTCAGAAAACAATGCAGTGATATCTTTGAAGTTCTGAGGAAAAAAATTGTAAGTAGAATTTTGAGAGTGCGGGCAAAATATTTTTTCAAACAAAGGCTATAATCTAAAACCCTGTAGAGTCTCACTGAAAGATCTATTAAAATATATACTTCAGTAGGAAAAAGTGAGTCCAGAAAGACGGCATAGGATACAAAAACAATGGTGAGCACAATTGGTAAAAGTCTAGCAAATTTTCTCTTTAATGCTTAAAATTTATTTTAAATGACTATCTTTATGGAAAACCAACACATAGTTTTGTTGAGCATTCCATTCATTTTTGTAGTCTTGATTTCATTTATTTCTATTCTGGTTTATTATTTCCTCTCCCCTTCCCGCTTTGTGCTTAGTTTGCTCTTCTTTTTCTGGTTCCTTGAAGTGTAATGTCAAGTTGTTTGAGATCTTTCTTCTTTTTTGATGTAGGTGTTTATTGCTATACACTTCCCTCTTAGAACTGTTTTTGCTGCATTTAATTGACTTTATAATTAACAAAGAGATGAGGTAATAGATTATAAGATGTATTTTTTGGGGAGTGGGGGAAGCAGGATTTATTGAGAGGACAGAAATGCTCTCACAGTGGAAGGGGACCCCAGGGGGTTACCAGTAAGATGTATTGTTAAAATTATGTATTTTTGAATAAATTAAAATTCTTTAAAGTTGAATATCTGGTTGCAGATGAACTTAAAAAAAATTTAAATCTTGTAGTTTTATATCTGTTACAGCAATTGCCAGTTTTTTTGGGGGTGGTGGTGGTTTTTTTTTTTACTCACTGGAAGTTCTATAAAGTAATATTTGAATAAGGGTTAACTCTAGTATTTTTTAATAATCAAATAAAATTCTTATAGCTGAATGTAGAACTAAGATTCCAGCTATAATTCATTTACTCAATAGTTATTTGTTCTTCTTTTTTTATCTGTACTTAAAACAATGCTCAACATGTAGTAAATTCTGTATGGGTGTTTGCTGTTATTCCTATTCCTTCCTTTCTGTTCATGATTGCATCTATGGGGAGAATTGTCAGATTTTTCTCTGGTCATGGGCTCTTCCAAATACTAATCTCATGGTGTGGATGTCAGCTAGATTCTGGTGTAATTGCCCATTTTCATTTCATTTCTAAATGAAAATGCATGAAATAGTACTCCTATTCTCATAACTTCTAATGTCAAAGGGCAATGTCCTTCTCATTTCCTTATTTCTATTAATGGTATTACAAATCTACCAAATTTGAAACTTGCACACTGTCTTTTAATCCCCTGATTTTCTTCAGATTCAGTTAGCCATCAGGTAGCTTCAAGTCTTGTCTTATATTACCTTTCATCATCCACCTGTTTCTGTTTCAGTTCAGGATCTTACTTCTGTCTAAACTACAGTAGTTTCTACTTATCTGTGGTTTTGGTTTTGGTTTCCTTGGTCTCAGAATTAAGCAATTCATAAGTTTTAAATTGCATGCCGTTCTGAATAGCATGATAAAATCTCTTACATCCTACTCTATCTTGCCCAGGACATGAATCACTCCTTTGTCCTAGGCTGTACCCAGCCTGCCTGCTAGTCATTAGTAGTCATCATGGTTATGTGGACTATTGCAGTGTCACAGTGTTTGTGATCAATAACTCTTATTTTACTTTATAATGGCCTCAGAATGTAAGAGTAGTGATGCCGGCAATTTGGATATGCCAGAAAGAAACCATAAAGTGCTTCCTTTCAGTTGTTGACTTACTAAGGAAAGATAATTAAATCATATGGTAAGGCTGCATAGATCTATGGTAAGAACAAATCTTCTGTCTGTGAAATTGTGAAGAAGGAACATGGAATTTGTGCTAGTTTTGCTGTTGCAGTATATAATGCAAAACTTATGGCCACAGTTTGTGGTAGTGCTTAATGAAGATGGAAAAGACATTAAATTTGTGGGTAGAAGGCATGAATAGTAACGTGTTCCTATTGATAGCAGTCAGGTTGAGTACCATCTGTGGTTTCAGGTAACCGCTGGGGGTCTTGGAATGTATCCAAGTTTAAAGTTTTAAATTCCTTGGTCTGACATTGAAGCCTTCCCTTCCTTAATTTTATATCATATCAGTTAGGATTGCATTTATTTATAAGTAACAAGATATTTGGTGATAGGCAGGTGAATTTTGACATTGATTTCTGACACTGATTCAGATGCTTAAACATGCTAGGTCTGTGTTTTTCTAGGCCTTTCCTTCATGATTGCCTTGTGGTTTTGAGGTGAATGTCCTACCCTAAATTCATGCTCAGATTTAGGTAGAAAGAAAATGAAGGGGAAAAAGCAAAAGGAACATGCCAGGTAAGTCAGCTTCCTTTTATGGATGAGTCTTGAAGAACCATCTAATAACTTCCACTTAAATCTTAATTGGTGAAACTGGTTCACATAGCTTTCCATTGTTGGGGAAGTACAGTTTTTAGTTGGGCACATAGCTATCCCCAACAAAATTGCTTTCAAGGTGTTAACCACAAAATCTTTGCCTAGGCCAGTGTCCTGAAGTGTTTCTTCATATGTATTATTTTAGTAGTTTTGTGGTTTGGGGTTTTAGTCTGTAACCTATCTCAAATTGATTGTTTTATATGGTGAAAGATAGGGATCTAGTTTTATTCTTCTGCATATGGCAATTTGGTTTTCCCAGCACTATTTATTGAAGAACATATTCATTCCCCAGTGCATCTTCTTGATGCCTTTGTCAAGCATCGGTTGGCTATAAATATGTGAATTTATTTCTGGATTCTCTGTTTTGTTCTGTTGCTCTGTGCATCTGTTTTAATACTCATACTGAGCTGTTTTGATTACTATAGCCTTGTAATATATTTTGAAGTTGGGCAATGTGAAGCCTCTAGCTTTGTTCCTTTTGCTTAGAATGGCTTTGGTTATTTGAATGGCTCTTTTATGGTTCCATACAAATTTGAGGATTTTTAAAAATTTCATAATGACATTTGTATTTTTATTGAATTACATTGACTCAGATTGCTTTGGGAGGTATGGTCATTTTAACAATATTAATTCTTCTGATTCATGAACATAGTATATCTTTCTAATTGTTGGTGTTCTCTTCAATATTTTAAATTAGTGTTTGGTAGTTTTTATTTTTTTTTTTTATAGAAGTCTTTCACCTCCTTGGTTCTTTGGTTACACTTTTTCCTAAGGGTTTTTTTTTTTTTTTTTGTAGCTATTCATCAGTGGATTTCCTTCTTGATTTCTTTTTCTCAGTTAATTCATTATTGTTGTTAGAAATACTGTTTGTTTTGTATGCTAATTTTGTATCCTGCAACTTTACTGAATTTATCAGTTCTAAGGTTTGGAGGTTCTTTAAGTTTTTCTAGATATAAAACTATGACATCTGCTGAGAGGAACAATTTGACTTCTCTTTTCCAAATTGTAATTAAAAAAATTTTTTTTTCCTTGGCTGCTCTGACTAGGACTTCCTATACTGTGTGGAGGAGGAGTGGTGAGCACAACCTGCTTGTGTAGCTAATCCTGACTTGTACCCTACCTATCTACAATAAAATAAAATAAAATATAAAAAAAGAGGAATGGTAAGAATGAAAATATCTTTGTCTTGTTCCTGTTCTCAGAGGAAAGGCTTTTGGCTTTGCCCCATTCAGTATGATGTTACCTGTGGGTTTGTTATATAAGGCTATTATGTTCCTTTTAAAGCCTAGTTTGTTTAATTTGTTTTTATCATGAAAGGATGTTGAGTTCTATCACATGCATTTTCTGCATCTTTTGGGATGATCTTATGGTTTTTGTCTTTGATTCTGTGATGTGATGTATCACATTGATTTGTGTATGCTGAACCATCCTTTCATGCCTGGTATAATTCCCACTTGGCCATGGTGTATTATTGTATGCTGTGGGATTCAATTTGCTAGTGTTTTGTTGAGGATTTTTGCATCTGTTCATTGGGGATACTGGCCCTTGATTTTCTTTTTTTGTTGCATCTTTATCTGGTTTTTGTATCACGGTAATGCTGGTCTTATAGAATGAGTTAGGGAGAATTCCCTGTTAAATTTTCAAGGATAATTTGAGTAGAATTGGTGTTAGTTCTTCTTATGTAGTTTGGTAGAATTTGCAGTAAAGTCATTCATTCCAAAGCTACTTTTTGTTGGGAGACTTTGTTGCTGATTCATTCTTATCACTTGTTATTGGTCTGTTCAGATTTTTTTATTTCTTCTGATTTAATCTTGGTAGGTTGTATGTGTTTAGAGATTTATCTATTTATTTAGGTTTTCCAGTTTTGTTAGTATGTAATTCTTCATAATAGTCTCTGATGATGTTTTGTATTTATATGGGAATCAGTTGCAATATCGCTTTTTAAAAATATTTTTGTTTGTGTCTTTATTTTTTTCTTGGATTGTGCTTCACTTTTTTATTTGATTTTTTATATGTATATTTTTAGTCTCTTTCATTTTGTTCTTCTTGATCACTATTATTTATTTTCTTCTACTAATTTTGGTTTGATGTGTTCTTGCTTTTCTAGTTCCTTGAGGTACATCATTAGATTGTTTATTTGAAATCTTTTAAGTTTCTGATGTAGATCCATATGGTTATAAACTTCTCTCACAGGAAGTTTGTACTCTGGTCTCTTGCACTGTGCTTTGTATGTATACAATATTCAGTTAGTGGATTTGATAGAGTCATTGCTGTCAAGAAGATTTCTTTGTATATAAAAGATACTTAATATAATTTTCATTTGTAACTTTGTTTTCTCTTAGGGCAAATGTTCTGAAAAAGACTCTGAATGGGAATGGCTTGCCTTACAATGACAGAAATGGAAGAAACATCCGTATCTACATATCAGAATGGTGATATTTCTGGAAATACCAATTCAGTGAAGCAGATAGATCCCATCCTTCAGGTGTATCTTTACCATTCCCTGGGGAAAGCAGAGGGAGATTACCTGAAGTTTCCAACTGGGGAATATGTTGCGGAAGAAATTTGTATTGCTGCTTCTAAAGCTTGTGGTAAGTATTTTAATAACATTTTCTTTCTTATTTATGAATCATTACTGTAATTATGCTACACTAATACTACATATGTGTATAATTTTTTTTATTTTAAAAAATACTTATATGGCTGGCAAGTTTGTTTTCACATGCATAAAAAAATGAAAGCATCAGTGAAGTAGAAATGAAGGTGAATCTGCCTTGGGCTAGGTTGCAAAACAAATTGAAGCCTATAAATGTTTGCAAAGCATGCCAAGATAAGACAACATAAAGTGGCTAAAGAATCCTATCATGAGCTATTTTATGACATAAGATAATCTTAAAGCTAGATCTTGAGAGCAGCATGAAAGAAAAGTATAAGGAGACCAAAAAATAACAAGAATGATCGTTTTGGAGGGCTGGCTCCTCGTAGTACAGGTTTCTCCTGCTAGGTAAGTGTTCTAGAAACCCATTAGCATCAGTGTACCAGTTAGCATTGTTGTGAGAGGCTGTGCTTCAGTGAATTTTTTTTTTTTTGGCGATTCTTTCAATACATTTGCCCATTTAATTATGGATGATTTACATGAACAACCTGCCTTCACCATGCTAAGTTCAGCAGTTTTTCACCCTGAAATGGTATGATCCCCATGCCCCACCCTCCCTATTTACCCGATCTTGCCCCTGAGCGACTTTCTTTTGTTTCTCCGGATGAGAAAAGTCCCCCAAGGAAAATGTTTTGCCTGTGTGGAAGAAGTGAAACTAAAAAAACAGCAGAGACACTGAAAGGCATCAAAATTGACGAGTTAAAAAACTGTTTTGGGCAGTGGAAAAAGCGTATTGATAGGTGTATTGCATCAAATAGAGAGTACTTTGAAGGTGACTGAAGTTTAAACATGTAAGAATAAATACACTGGTCTCTCAAGATGTCACTTCGCTGTAGCTGCTTAGGACTCGGGGGAGTGTGGGACCTAGCTCGAGCTCTCTTGCTAGAGTAGGCAGTGATCTCCAGGCAGCTCTCTGTGTTAGTTTCAGGGCCTAAAAGGCCCTATGGACTCTCCTGTGGCTAGGCTTGCAGGGGTTCGCCATGGGAATGTGAACTGTTGAATGTCTCTCACTTTCCCCTTGTTTGGGAGTCTATCCTGTCTTGCTGATCCCAGCAGAGCAGGCTGCCTGGTTTCCCTCTTTTGGCTTGAGGTGTTGTCTGTCAATTTTTTGTTGAAGTACAGTATTGTCTCTTGGATGATGTATTCAAAGTGTGATTATCTTCTCACTGTTTTAGTTCTTTTTTTCTCTTTGAGTCAGGGTTTTACTCTGTCACCCAGGCTGCAGTGCAGTGGCACAATCATGACTCACCACAGCCTTGACCTCCTGGGCTTAGGTGATCCTTCCGCCTCCTTAGTAGCTGGGTCTACAGGTGTGCACCACCACACCTGGCTAAATTTTTGATTTTTTGTAGAAACAAGGTCTTGCTATGTTTCCCAGGCTTGTCTTGAGTGCCAGAGCTCAGGCGATCCTCCTACCTTGGCCTTACAAAGTGCTGGGATTACAGGCATGAGCCACAATACCCAGCCTATTTTAGTTTTTTGTAGTGGGAAAGGTGAATATGACATGCCTCTAGTTGGCCACCTTTACTATATTTATAACGTCTATCTTTTTTGTCATGTATAGTCTCTGAAATTTCTTGTCCTTTAGCTTGTATTCAGATTTGTTTTGACAGAGATTTCCTTGAATTCCTAGAGCCATAAAACAAGGAAAGAAAAAAATGTCTCCCAGTTTTTACAGTTTGGCTCTGTGTTGGGGCACTCTTTCACTGTTTAGCCAGGCCATTTGCAACTCTGCCTTAGGTTTCCCTTTTTTTTCTTCCGGTTTCTGAGAGATTTTGAATTTGTGTTTCTCCTTCTGGTTTTTATCAGTCTTTGCTTCATGTATTTTGAAGCCATGTTATGAATTCCACACAAATTTAACTTAGTATATGTATGTTTCTCTTTATCTCAGTGAATACTTCTTTAACTTGTAGTTTGTTCAGAGCTCAGTGTGGTGGCTCACACCTGTAATCCTAGCACTTTGGGAAGCTGAGGAAGGAGGATCGCTTGAGCCTGAAATAACTGAAATAGTTATAATAACTTGCCTCAATCTTAGCTGCCTGCCTAACCTAAAAATGACCCCCCCAATGTATATGAGTTATTGTTATAATGTTCCCATAACCACAAGTCCATAGCTCTGTTCCCTTGAGCAGTTACGTTCTCATATTTTGTTATTACATTTTGTTAGTGACCTAACCAAGGTAACTCCATTATGTAATGGTTCTTTCACCTTGTCTCTATGTAACCGCCTTAAACCATGTCTTATTGACAAAGCTCTAGGAACTTTCCAGTCACTGGCTGTGCCTGAGACATAAAGTTAATCAAAACACCCTAACAATTAAAAGTTCCCATATTGGTTACCAAGTTGCTAGTTTATGGTTGCTATGGCTAAGTTGCTAGTTTATAATTGCTATGGTTGCTAAGTTGCTATGTAGCCAACATGCAAGTTTTGCCTTTATAAACTTCTTGCTAATTCCACTCAGTGCCGAGAGCTTTTATGACAAGAACCTCTCTCGGTTGCTGACTTAAATAAAAAACTTATAATTTAAGCTTGATGAGCTAGCAATACTTCTTTCTCACAATCTGACTGTAACAAGCCCAGAAGTTTAAGGTTGTAGTAAGCTTTGATCACACCACTGTACTCCAGGCTGGACCATAGAGAGAGACCCTGTCTCTTAAAAAAAAAAAAAGTTTGATGTTAATGTTGACTCACAGTTTTTTTTTGAGATTCTTTCTGCGTGGTATATAATTTCTATTCTTTTTACTTTCAATCTAACATTTAAAGTGTATCCCTTGTAAATAACAGTCTTTTTAAATATATAATCCAAACTATGATTTTTTTTTGTTTGTTTTTTTTGAGTTGAAGTCTCACTTGGTCGCCCAGACTGGAGTGCAGTAGCACACTCCCGGTCACCATGGCCTCTACCTGCTGGGCTCCGGCAATCCTTTTGCCTTAGCCTTCTGAGTAGCTGGAATTACAGGCATGCGCTACCACACCCAGCTGATTTTTAAAAAATTTTTATTGTAGAGATGAAGTCTCGCTGCCCAGGTGGGTCTCGAACCCACGGCCTCAGGCAATCCACTCACCTCAGCTCAGGATTATAGGTTGAGCCACCGAGCCTGGCTCAAACTATGAGTCTTAATTGACTTGTTGACATCTGCGTTTACATTTAATGTAATTACCTGTGATATAATTGTAATTGTCTGTTATCTTGCTATTTGTTTTCTGTTTACTTCATATCTTTTTATTTTCTCTTATCTCAGATCTACTGAAAAAGAGTTTGTATTTTAACACAGTCCTTAGGTTACTCTGATATACATTTAAGCTTGAAAAGTATTGATCTAACTGATTCAGCTAGGGGAAATAAACCAACCCCACCTGTTTATTTATTTATGTTCTAATAAAGTCCAGTTAACATATACTCCTGGGATCTTTACTCCAGGGAACCCATCTTATGTACCATATGCTTTATTAATATTATAAGCACTTTATTTGTTTAATCACAACTAAGAAAAAAAATGGAATAAGTATAATATATAATTACCATTTTGGAATAAGGAATCTTCTAGCTGTTTGATGAGCTCAGTTTTCTTGTCCTTATTCTACAGATGGTGAAACAGAAGCCTAAGGAGATTAACTGTCACAAGTTTACCCAGGTTGTGTGTGGTTGAGCTCATTTGTAACCCATAACTCTGGCTTTAGGCTTTATCCTGTATAACTAGGTTACCATTTTTCAAACTGGAACACATTTGAAATGAAAAGATATGCTATTAGTAATTATTCTGGGACACTAGGCATAAACCCAAACTATCTTGGTCCAACCAGGTTATTATGCTCATCCTGTTTGTGATCACTTTGCTATATAGACTTCTCTTTTTTGTATAATTATTTTAACTTCAGAAGCATTTGTAGCTAATGCACACTCCTACCTCCATGCCTATGTACATTTTATATCTTCTGCCTAGAATTACATAGAATAGCAATATCCTAATGTGCTTTCAGTTTATGTATTACGTTTTCAGAAGCCTATGTTGAAATCTTTAGTTAACTTGTTCCTTTTGATACATTATAAGCAAAAATTCCCTCACCTGTACTTCTCTGTTTTCCTGTGGTTTTCACTATCACCACACTTAGCCTCTTGAATTATAATTCTCCAGTGGTTTCTCCTAGAAATTTTTGGGTGGTTTCACTTTAGATGATTCTTAAAGTTAGCCACTCTATTATTTTTGTATTTCCAGTGCCTCCCTTGTGCCTATTATAGCATAGGGACTCTGGTTAATGTTAGTGGAACAATGATTAGTCTTGTACTAGAATATGGAACTGAATCACAATTCTGGTAATGTCTTGGGAAAAAAGAAACATACTGAAAAAATGTTAATCGATAATAGTAAAAAGAATTTGAATTTGGTATGAAGGGAATGAAAGGGAGTTAAAAATGACTCTGAGATTCCTTTGAGGTCCTATCTTTACAATGTAAAGTATATCTCAAATACAGTAGCACTAACTTAACATCCTTTGTAGGACAACTCAATTAACATGGACAGCTAAGAAAAAAAATGGAATAAGTATAATATATAATTGCCATTTTGGAATAAGGAATCATGACTAAACATGACTATAACTACTGTCTTTTGTTATTTTCTGTTTGTAACCATTTTTCTTTTCGTGTATATTCCCGTTTTCTAACCCCTTTGTGCTAATTTATGTGTCTATACATTGGTTTTCCTGTTTTAATACCTATAATTAAGGTAGTTCTATTTATGTTATAAAACCATTATTCATCATTTAAAAAATCCTGATGATTCATGAGTATGAATTCACTTTTCTTGTTTTGTGTAATTGCTGTGTTATTTGAAAAATCATAACAGTATCTTGTTCTGTAAAAATCCCTAGGGGTTTTAAAAAAATACCCCTAGGAAGACTGATTAAAATTTTATTTGTATGGTTACATTTAAACTAAATGCTAGGGTTTTTTTTGTTGTTGTTGTTAAGGTTCTCTTCCCAGTGTTTTCTTCTTCCAAGGTAATCTCATGTCATTTAATGGCCCTTTACTGGGCAGTTTTATCTCCCCTCTGTCTCTTATGTACCTAGAACACTAGCTATTCCAGACATTTTGTGGATAGAGGAGAGGGTATAAAAAAAAGTAATATGCACAAGGCACAGAGATATAGGATTATAATACTTGATTGATTAGATTATGGTTAACATTTTAAATTTAAAACTTTTTGTCAATGCAGAATGAGCCTAGACCACAGTAACATTTAGAAAATAACTATTTGTCAAATTATTTCAATGACATTATTTCCTGTCACCTTGTTATTATTTTTAAGTTTATATAAATCTTCTTTATAGTTTGAAGATGATTTGTGGGGTGAACCTGTGTCTTGGTATTGATTCATACCATTTTTTAAATGATGTTTATTTTTCTATTCACTTTTATGTAGGCTTATTGTTTCTGTTTAATGAACCCTTTAAAAAAATGAAGTTTCTTCTCTACTATTCCCTACCTTCCTTTTCCCTCAGTCCCATCCTAGTTACTACAGCAATAATCTCTTGTGAATGTTTTCATAGTTTTCTCCATGATCACAGAACCATATATGGACACACAGTTCCACCTCCTCCTTGCAGTCATTAGAATTTTAAGGATGTCATTTTGTAGAATGGAATCATATTACTTACTCTTGTGTATATCTTTCTTTTCTTATGAAAAAGTACATTGTGAAAATTTTATTCAAGCCAACTACTTACACTGTAATTCATTCTTCTTTTTGAATTTTTTAATAGCCCTTTGCATGGATTATACTACCACAATTTTTTCATATTTTCTGGTCTTGAATTTATATTTTTTTGTTTGAATTTTCTTGCAACTATACTGTACTTTTAGGAGTACATAGGAGACATTTTTGGGTGGAAAGGTTATTTAAAATTTATAGGTATGATTTCTTAACATTGTATAGATATTGCTTTTTACAAACTGTACTAATTTGCATTTCTGGCAATACTGTACTGTAACACAATACCCCTTTGACTACAGTTCACTACTAAGTGTTATCTTTCTTATTATTTTTGATGGATTAATGGTTATAAAGTGCCATATACATCATTTTAATTTGCTTTTTCGCTGATACTAAGTATTAATATTTTTTCATGTTTATTAGTCATGTGGATTTGCTTTACTATGAGTAACTTATTTCCACTTTTGCTATTTTTACTTTTTAATCTTGATTTTTTATATATTTAATATATTTCAAGTAATACTTTGTAAAATATCTTGATTTTATATATAATATATATATAATAAAATTTTATATATAAAAATAAGCATACACAAACCAGTGCACTCAGCACTCAACTTTTCAAATTTATTATGTTATCATTTTATTTCAGATGTTTCTCTAATATATTATTGTGAGTCATTACATTAATAGATTTTTAAAATATAGTCACCTCTGCAATCTTAGAATAAATGAATTAGATCATAATTTTTTAAAAGAAACTTGCTGGTTAGTATTTAGTTTATGATTTTTGTATCTATATTGGTAAATGAGATTACCCTTTTATGATGTCTTTGGTTTTGGTGTTTTGAGCAAACTAAAATGTGTCAGTTTCTCTGTTTTCTCTTTTAAAATTTTCTGTAATAGTATACTTAAGATGGAATTGTCTTTCACATTTGATTGAGTCATATATAAATCTCATCAGGGTCTGATTGTGGTTTTTCTTCTTTCTTATTCTTCCTTCTTTCATTTCCTCTCTATTTTAAAAAAAGTAGATAAGGTCTATTTCTTTAATGTTTATACTTCTATTTATAGTTCTGTTAAAGCTTTATTTTTCCAAAAATTACCCATCTGTCTACATTTTAAAATTTACTGACATAATGTTGTTCTAGTCCTTTGTCTTCATAACCTATAATTATGCTTTTAAAAATTCTTAGTATTTATCTGTGCCTCTTCTTTTTCTTATCAGACTTGACAAAATCCTGTTTATTTTGTTAGTCATTGCAAAGAATGGTCTTTTATTTTGTCATTTCTCTCTATTGAACCTTTATCATGTCCTTTCAACTTTCTTTGAGATTACTCTGTTGTTTGCTAATATGTTGAGTTAGACACTTAGATCATTCTTTGTTATTTTCTAATGTAAGTGGATAGAGCTACAAGTTTTCCTTCTGAGTTTCGCTTTAGTTGAATTCCACAGTTTTAATCCATGAGATTATTTATTATAAATGCTTCTTAATGTAGTTTGCTTCTGAGATATTTGAAAGTATTTGTAAATAGAAAAATAAATGAAAGGATACAGTTTAAAAGTTGCTACTGAATAATATTTTTTTTTTTTTTTTTTTTTAGTTGGAATCTCACTGTCGCCCACACTGGAGTGGAGTGGCTGCTCCCGGCCTCCGCAGCCTCGACCTGCTGGGCTCTGGCTATCCTTCCGCCTCAGCCTTCCAAGTAGCTGGAATTACAGACATGCGCTACCACGCCTAGCTGATTTTTTGATTTATTGTAGAGATGAGGTCTCGCTGCCCAGGTGGGTCTCGAACCCGTGGGCTCAGGTAATCCATGAATAATGTTTTTATATATAACTTACTGAAATTATTACATGTTTATAAGTAGGCAGTCATGTTAATAATTTAAGTTCAGAATTTAAATTTGCTGTTAGGCCGGGCTCGGTGACTCAGCCTGTAATCCTGCGCTTTGGGAGGCTGAGGTGAGTGAATTGCCTGAGCCCACGGGTTCGAGACCCGCGTGGGCAACTTGACGAGACCTCATCTCTACAATAAATCAAAAAAATTAGCTGGGCATGGTAGCACATGCCTGTAATTCCAGCTACTTGGAAAGCTGAGGTGGAAGGATCGCTGGAGCCCAGCAGGTCGAGGCTGCAGTGGCCGGGAGCGGCCACAGCACTCTGGTCTGGGCAACAGAATGAGACTCCAACTCAAAAAAAAAAAAAAAAAAATTGCTGTTAGTTTGTCATTTGTGTCATTTCTGTGTACAGTGGAAAAGAATGAAAACATCACTGGAATACAACACTTTAATTTTCTATGAGGCTTATGTTTTTAAATATATAGGATTAAACCTTTTTTACATATTCATTTCTGATTTAATTGAAGTGTAATTAGAGAACATGGTAAGTATGATGTAGTCTCTAATTACTGGGGATTTGAGTTTATGTGATTTTTATATTTGTGTGTGTACATATATGCATATGTGTGGATGTTCTATATGTGCTTGAGAATAATATGTATTACTCAGTTGTGTGGCTTAGATGTTCACTAAACTTGTTAGTTCAGTGGCTTTCAATCTTTTATCAATGTACCTCCTAAAATATCTTTTAAGAAATTATGTGTCCTTATGCAGTTTAGTTTGACATTTAAATTATTTTATTGTTAATTTAGATAGTGCAAAGAATATAATTTATTATTAGTGTCTTGTGTAAAACTTGACATTTAAAAATAAGTCTATTTTGTTGTTCTTTAAAAGTATCTAATGACTTTTAAATATTTTAGTGATTTGATGCCTATCAGTTATTTTTATTTTATTTTTTGAGTTGGAGTCTCACTCTGTCACCCAGACTGGAGTGCAGTAGCCGCTCCCGGCCACTGCAGCCTCGACCTGCTGGACTCCGGCGATCCTTCTGCCTCAGCCTTCCAAGTAGTTGGAAATACAGGCGCCCGCTACCACGCCTGGCTGACTTTTTGGTTTATTATAGAGATGAGGTCTCACCAAGTTGCCCAGGCGGATCTCGAACCCTTGAGTTCAGGCAATCCACTCACCCAAGCCTCCCAAAGCGTGGGATTACAGGCTGAGCCACTGAGCTCGGCGATGTCTATCAATTAAAACATACCACTTCCCCCATGAAATATCCACATACATGAATGAACTTCTACCTCCAGTTAAGGGAAGCTTGAAAATTTGCATCAGCTTTTCTGTAGAGGACATCTAAAAAAAACTGGGTAAATGTTTTTTAAAATATCTGTTTGAAAGATTCTTAGCAGTCATATTTTAAAATACCTTGGAAATATTATAGGCTCAGTTCCAGACCTCTGCAGTAAAGCAAATATTGCAATAAAAAAACACATGAATTTTTTGGTTTACCAGTGCATATAAAAGTTATGTTTACACTATTCTGTAGTCTATTAAATATGCAATAGCATTATGTCTAAAAAATCATAATCTTAATTTAAAAATATTGCTAAAAAAGCTAAAAATCACCTGAATGATTTTTGCTGATGAAGCATCTTGCCTTGGTGTTGATGGTTGTTGACTGATCAGGGTGGTGGTAGCTGAAGGTTGGGGTGGCTGTGGCAATTTCTTAAAACAGGACAACAGTGAAGTTTGCCACCTTGATGAACTCTTCCTTTTACAAAGATTTCTCTGTAACTTGTGATGTGTTTAATAGCGGTTTAATCACTGTAGAAACTCTTTTAAAATTGGAATCAGTCCTCTTAAGCCCTGCCATTGCTTTGTCAACTAAATTTATGTAATACTCTAAATCCGTTATTGTCATTTCAAAATGTTCAGAATGTCTTCTTCAGGAATAGATTCTATCTCAAGAAACCATTTTCTTTGCTTATCCATTAAGAAGCAAATTCTCATTCGTTCAAGTTTTATTATGAGATTGCAACATTTCAGTCACACTTTCAGGCTCTACTTCTAATTCTAGTTCTTTTGCTATTTCCACCACATCTGAATTACTTCTTCTGAAGACTGAACCTCTCAAAGTCCTTCCATGAGGGTTAGCATTAACTTCCAAATCCTGTTCATGTTAATATTTTGACCTCCTCCAATGAGCAACAGATGTTCTTCCTGAAGTCAAGCATGATCAATATTTTCCAGAAAGTTTTCAATTTACTTTGCTCAGATCCATCAGAGGGATAACCATCCATGGCAGGTATAACCTTATAAAATGTATTTCTTAAATAATGTGGCTTGAAAGTCAAATTGTTACTTGATCCATGGTCTCAGAATGGATGTTGTGTTATGTTAGTAGGCATGGAAACAATGTTCATCTCCTTGTGCATCTTCATTAGAGCTTTTGGGAGACCAGATGCATTGTCAGTGAGCAGTAATACTTTGAAAGTTATCTTTTTAAATTTTTTCCTGAGCAGTGGGTCTCAACAGTGGGCTTAAAATATTCAGTAAGTCATGCTATAAAGAGATATGTTGCCATCCAGGCTTTGTTCCTTCATTTGTAGAGGGCAGGGTGAATTTAGCATAGTTCCTAAGAGCCCTAGAATTTTCTTTTTTTTTATTTTAAAGATGTGGGGTATAATTCAGGATTAGGTATATAAGTAATCATCATACAGGTAAAACTTGGGCTCCCCTTTGGTCCCTACTTCACCTGGTTTGAGATCAGGTACCCTTATGGGTGTTATGTGTCCCCCGCTTCCCTCCCCTAGCAGTTTCTGGCTATGCCAATTTCTTTCTTATAGTATTTTGGCAAATGTTCAGGGTCCGCTTATGAATGAGAACATGTGGTACTCAGTTCTTTATCCATCCAAGTTGCTGTGAAGTCCGTAAGTTTGTCTTTCTTTATGACTGCATAGTAGTCCATCATGTATATGTACCACATTTTTTTATCCATCCAGTTTTGTTGGGCAGCAAAATACATGAATACGATTTTCAGAATGATCAGTAAGCATTGGCTTCATCTTAAAGTCTCCAACTGCATTAACTCCTAACAAGCGAGTCCTTCAGTCCTTTGAAGCTTTGAAGTATTGGCTTATCCTCTCTAGCTATAAAAGTCCTGGATGGCATCTTCTAATCTAATTGAAGGCTGTTTCATCTACATTGAAAATCTGTTTTGTGTAGTCACCTTCATTAGTGATCTTCACTAGATCTTCTGAATAACCTATTACAGTTTCTACATCAGCATTTGCTGCTTCACTTTGTACTTTTATTTATGGAGATGGCTTCTTTCCTTAAACCTCATGATCCAACCTCTGCTAGCTTTTAACTTTTCTTTTGCAGCTTCCTTGCCACTATCAGTCCTCATAGAACAGAAGCGAGTTTGGACTTGTTACAGGTTAGGCTTTCACTTAAGGGAATGGTGTGGCTGATTTGAACTTCTATCTAGACCACTCAAACTTTTTCCATGTCGTTAATAAGACTATTTCACCTTCTTATCATTGGTGTGTTCACTGCAGTAGTTCTTTTAATTTCCTTCAAGGACTTTGCATTCACAATTTGGCTGTCTGACTCAGGGGCCTAGCTTTTAGACCACATTGACTTTTAATTTAGCATCCTCACAAAACCTAGTGATTTCTAGCTTTTCACTTCAAGTGAGAAATGTACAACTCTTTATTTTATTTGAGCACTTAGTGGCCATTGTAGGGTTATTAATTGCCATAATTTTAATATTGTTGTTCCTCAGGAAATAAGGAAGCCCAAGGAGAGGGAGAGGAACAGGGGAGTGGCTGTTGAAGGAGCAGTCAGAACACATACAACATTTATCAATTAAGTTTGCCATCTTATATGGGCAGGGTTCATGGTGTCCCAAAACAGTTACAATAGTATTGTCAAAAATCACTGATGACAGAACATCATAACAGATATAATTATCAAAAAGTTTCTGACAAAGACACGAAGTGAACAACATGCTATTGGAAAATTGGCGCTCATAGACTTGCTTGATCCAAGGTTACCACAAACATTCAGTTTGTAAAAAATGTAGTATCTGCAAAGGGCAATTAGGTAGAGTACAATAAAATGAAATATACTTGTATGAAAAAAAAAATTTGATTAAGAACTTAGTTGTAAGTATTGTTATATCAAAAGATTTTGACTGCTACTGTATTTTGTTTTGATTTTGAGCTGTTACTTCAGCTCCATTACAGATTAGAGGTGTTAAGTAAATTTTGTTACTTATCTGTAATCATATCTATTTCTGCTTCTTTTCTAGGTATCACACCTGTATATCAGAACATGTTTGCTTTAATGAGTGAGACAGATAGGATCTGGTATCCACCCAACCATGTCTTCCATATAGATGAGTCAACCAGGCATAATGTACTCTACAGAATAAGGTACTTTTTTTCAGTAAAGTGACTCAATGGTAAAGGGCAATAGGAGAAATGATCAAATATTTTTTTAATTGCAAGTACTTAATACCAGAGACTCAAACAAGTTACTTAGCACTTAGTCTTCTTCATTTAAGATTCTTTCTCCATTAGAGAAATTGTTCACACATGTTAAGTAGAATGCTCTGAAAATAAAATTGTTTTGGTGGGTTGCCATTTTACCACTTAAGATTATATAATTAAGGAAATAAAAAAGGATAAGAATGATTTTTACTAACAAAATCCCAAATGCTTGAAATATTGCTGATTTCTTTTTCTTTTTCTTTTCTTTTTTTTTTGAGTTGAGTCTCACTCTGATGCCCAGACTGGAGTGCAGTGGCCGCTCCCGACCACCGCAGCCTCGACCTGCTGGGCTTCGGCGATCCTTCCTCCTCAACCTTCCAAGTAGCTGGAACTATAGGCACGTGCTACCACGCCTGGCTCATTTTTGATTTATTGTAGAGATGAGGTCTCACCAAGTTGCCCATGCAGGTCTCGAACCCCGGGGGCTCAGGCAATTCACTCACCTTGGCCTCCCAAGGCGCGGGATTACAGGCTGAGCCACCAAGCCCGGCCTCTTTTTCTTCTTTTTTAAAATATTACTGCTTTCTAAGGAAATGTGATGCTTTGTGCAATAAAGTGCATTCTCACATCTCTTTATAAATAATTGTTTAAAAAAGTTGACATGAAGGGGAGATAAGATTTTTTTCCAGTCTTTATTTGTGGCCTCAAATCATAAGTTAATTTATCTAATAATTTATGGTAATACCTAGTTAGAAAAATCTAGAAGTATTTTTCTGCTCAAAAGGATGAGGCAAAGAAATGTTTGATCTGTGTCTCTCAAATACTTGTAATTTTCCAAGCATTTATGTGTATTATTTAATTTTCATTACAACTTTATAAGGTATTAATAGTTTCACATTCAAGATGAAAAATCTGGTGCTTGAGATATTACTCAAATAAATTCACAATCTCATATCTAGGAAATGGTTGTCATGATTCAAATTCAGGCCTAGTTTACCTTATAAGCTTGCCCCTTAACCACCTCATGTGGACCTCATTAAAGAGATAATGTATATATAGCATTTATTATTGTGCTTATCACTTAATGAGCTCTCAGTAAATTTTAGTATTGCTTTGCTTCTTTTCCTTTCCTTATTCTGTATAAAAACATGCAGTTAGATGTCTTTGAATTTGCTGATTTCTAATGTATAATTTTCACTGAGTTAAAAATCATTTTTTATGTAATTATTGAAAAGAGTTGAGTAAGTGTTCAAATAAATAATAAATATACAAAAATCAATAACTTTCTTATATACAAGCAGCCAGTTATAACTTATAATGGATAAAGAAGATCCTGTTCAAAATAGCTACAAAAACTCTTAACTATGTAGGAATAATCTTAATACGAAAACACAAGACAGGGAACTTAGAAACTTATTTAAAAATATGAAGAATTAGTACATAATACTGGATTTGACAGAATATTATAGAGATTGATTTCTCTTACAATGTAGTGCTAACTCTAATCCAATCAATATCCCAAAAAAGTCACTTCAAGGAATGTGACACATTACAATATTAATTTAGAATTGTTAATTAAATAAGATAGCTATGGGAAAGAAGACCTATTTGGCAATTGTAATATATTTTCTCCCAGGAGATATTATTATTAAAGTCACATAGTTAAGTTCAGAATCATAACTAAATAAAGAGAATGATAGGACCAGTATAGCTTAAAAATAGTCCTTCATACATATAGAAACATCATACTGTATATGAAGAAATTTTTTCACGTCAGTGGGGAAAGGGAAAGATTGGTGAATAAATGGTTGTGGGTAATTGGTTAGCTGTTTGAGTAAAATTTTAACTTTTTCTTTATAGCGTATATCAGGATCAATTATAATTTGATTAAAGATTGGACTAATATATAAATAGAAATATAAAAAAAAATCAAACTGTAAAAGTCTGAATTGGAGTTGAACACCTATCAATTTCATGGTAAAATACCATTTAAGCTGGAAAATGATAGAATGAATCACACGAGAATGATTGCTTCTGTTGAAAATAAAACTTTAAACTTCTAAAGGTTAAAATAAACTCTTAAAATGAAAAAGCAAACTTATTTATTTATTTATTTTAAAGATGTGGGGTACAATTAAGGGTTAGGTATACAAATCTTTATTATACAGGTACCCTTGTTGATGAGGTGTGCCCCTCTCTCCCCTAGCAGTTTCCCTCAACTGCCAATCCCTCCCCCCACTCCCCTGGCAGTTTCTCACTACTGCCAATTCCTTTCTTATAGTATTATGATAATTGTTCAAGGTCTGCTTATGAGTGAGAACATATGGTACTCTGCTCTTTGTTTCTGTGATAGATCACTGAGTATGACAGACTCTAAATTAATCTAAGTTGCTGTGAAGTCCATGTTTGTCCTTCTTTATGGCTGCATAATATTCCATTGTGGATATATACTACATTTTTTAACCCAGTTCAATTTCGATGGGCGGCATGGTTGGTTCCATGTTTTTGCTATTGTGATAGCTATAGCTTTCTATAGCTTGAAAAGGCAAACTTTAAAGGTAGTTTTAACAAATCAAATATAAGGCTAGTATTCTTACAAATCTAAAACTAAAAACACTGTATCCATTAAATAATTACTTAGTGAACATGAACAACTATTTCTCCAAAGAACAGATTGTTTATAGCCATTTGAAAAATCCTCAGTGTCAGTAGTTATGAGAATGACGAATAGTTGTAACTATATGGTGAAGTGAGCAATCTCTCATGATTAATTATCTAATGCCAACAAATTAAATAATTGAAATTGTCTAATATCTAGAAAGACACAGAATATCACAACTGGCCAAAAGAAGGAATAGAAAGTTTGGATAGATAGATCTATAACAAGTAAATAAATTGAACTAGTAATTCGCAACAACAATAAAAAACTTCTCATATGAAAAGCCCAGGCCCAATGACTTCACTGGTGAATTCTATCAAGCATCGAAAGAAGAATTATTACATTACTACCAAAAAAAAGAAAAAAAAAAAGAAAAGGAGGAAATTTTCCCAGTTAATTCTATGAGCTCAGTATTACCCTGGAAGACTTCCAGAAGAAAAAAACCTACAGACTAATTTCCCTTATGAATATAGATGTAAAAGTCATCACCAAAATATTAGCAAACTGAATCTAGCAATACAGGTTGAATATTCTTTATCTGAAATGCTTAGGACCAGAAGTGTTTCAGATTGGGTATCTTTTTAAAAACTTTTTTAGAATATTTTCAGGATACATACAGGCTGTGCCTCCCAAATCTGAAAATTTGAAGTCTGAAAGCCTCCAGTACACATTTCCTTTAAGCATTGTATTGGTGCTCAAAAGCTTTTAGATTTTGGAGCATTTCAGATTTTAGATTTTTGGATTAGGAATGCTCAACCTGTATATAAAAAGATTAAACACCGTGACCAGGTGGGATTTATCCCAGGACATACAAGGTTGATGTAACTTCCAAAAATCAATGTAATACATCATATTATTAGAATAAAGGACCAAAATCATGTGATCATCTCAATAGACACAAAACAAGTACTTGACAAAAACGAACATCCTCTCATTATAAAAATAACAGTAGGGATGGCAAGGAGTTTTCTCAATCTGATAAGGGACATCTATAAAAAAAATCCAAAAGAAACACCATATTTACCATACTTAATGGTGAAATACTGAATGCTTTCTTCCCATGATCAGGGACAAGACTAGGATGTGTACTCTACTTCTGTTTAACACTATACTGTAGATCCAAGCCAGAGAAATTAGACAAGAAAAATAAAAGGCGACTGGACGCAGTGGCTCAAGCCTATAATCCCAGCACTTTGGGAAGCCGAGGTGAGGGGATTGCCTAAACCCCACAGGTTGAAGAACAGCCTGGGCAACTTGGTGAGACCTCATCACTACGATAGATCAAAAAATTAGCCGGGCATGGTAGCACGCACCTGTAGTTCTGACTACTTGGAAGTCTGAGGCAGAAGGATTGCTTGAGCCCAGCAGGTCGATGCTGGGGTGGCTGCAGGCATGCCACTGCACTCCAGCCTGGGCGACGGAGTGAGACTCCAACTCAAAAAAAAAAAAAAAAAAAAAGAGAAGAAAAGAAAAAGTAAAGGCTTTCAGACTGGAAAAGAAATAGTGAAACTAAAGTCACCCCACCGTATGCATTGGTTCTACATCCATGGATTCAACCAACCACAGATTGAAAATATTTGGAAAAATAAATTGAGCTTGTACTGTACATGTACAGACTTTTATTCTTGTCTTTATTCCTAAACAATACAGTGTAACATCTGTTTGAGTAGCATTTGCATTCTAGGTATTATGAGTAATCTGAAGATTATTTAAAATACTGGAAAATGTGCATTGGTTATATGCAGATATTATGCCATTGTTTGTCCAGAACTTGAGTACTGTAGATTTTGGCATCTTGATAGGTTTTGGATACTGAGGAACAACTATATTTCTATTCTCAGATCATACGATCTTGTATATAAAAAATCTTAAGGACTTAATAAAAAACTATTAGAACTAATAAATGAACTCAGGACAGTTGCAGAATAGAAGATCAGTATACAAAAATCAATTGTATTTCCATACAAAAGCAATGAGCAATCCAGAAATGAAATTAAGAAAAAAATTCCATTTATAATAGCTTAAAAATAATTAGAAATAAAATTAACAAAAGAAGTGTAAAACTTGTGCACTAAGAATTCTAAAACATCTTTGAAAGAAGTTAAGGAAACATGTTTAATAAATGGAAGATATCTCATGTTTAGAAGACTTCATATTGTTAAGATGGCATTACTCCCCACATTGACCTGTATGTCCAGTGCAGTCCCTACTTAAATTCTAGCTGTTGTGATTACAATGATTGATAATTTAATAATAAAATTGTTATAAAAATCAGGGACTTAGCATAGCTAAAACAATCTTGAAGAAGAGCAAAGTTTTAAGATTTTCACTTCCTAAGTTCAAAATTTACTACAAAACTACGATATTCAAACCAGTGTAGTGCTGACTTAAGAAGACATGTATAGATCAATGGAATATAATTGGACAGTTCAAAAATAATTCCTCACATTGATGATAATTGATTTTTTGACAAGGTGTCAAGATAATTCATGAGGAAAGAATAGTCTTTTTAACAAATAGTGCTGGGGCAACTAGATATCCATATGTAAACTAATGAAGTAATATGACTACCTCACAGTATATATAAAAAAGTAACTTAAAATGGATCACACCTAAATCTAAGAGCTAAACCTATAAAACTCTCAGAGGAAATGCAGAAGTAAAACTCTGTATATTTAGATTAGGAAGTAATTTTTAAAAAATGACAAAAGCTCAAGTCACAAAGATAAATTGGGCTTTATCAAAATCAAGAACATCTTTACATCAAAGGACACTGTCAAGAATGTGAAAAGACTACCCACAAAATAGAAGAAAATGTTTGTAAAAAATCATATATCTCATAAAAATCTTATCTCCAGATTATATATAGAACGCTTGCAACTCAACAGTACAATGACAACCCTATGAAAAAATAGGCAAAGTTTTTGAATAGACATTTTTCCAAAGAAGACTCACATATGTCCAGTAAGTATGTAAAAAGATGCTCAGCATCATTAGTCATTAGAGAAATGCAACTCAAAACTGCTATGGGATGATCATTGATCACTACTATGGCAAAAATCCAGAAGGCAAACAGTAATGAGTATTCGAGAGGATTTGGACTAATTCAGAGGATATACATTGCTGTTGTAAAATAGTATAGCCACTTTGGAAGACAGTTTGGCCATTCCTCAAAAAGGTTAAACAAAGAGTTAACATATGACCTAGCAACTCTACTTCTAGATATATATGCAAGAGAAGTGAAAACATACATCCATAAAAAATTGTACATGATTCTTTATATAAGCATTATTCACTGTAAAAAAAACTGGAAGCAACTCAAATGTTTACCATGGATGGATAAACAATATGTAGTATATCCATACAAATGAAATATTAATATGGAACTACAAAGGAATGAAGTAATGATAAATTTTATAACTTGGATGAGCCTTGAAAACATTATGGGACGTGAACAAAGTTAGACAGAAAGTCCACATATTATATGATATAATTTATAAAATGTCCATAACCGGCATTTTATGGACATTTTATAGAGGAGGAAAGATTGATGGGAACTTATGGCTAGAGAGTAGATAAGACTGATTTGGGTGTGACTGCTAATGGGTATGGAGTTTCTTTTAGGGGGAATGAAAATCTAAAATTAGATTGTGATGATGTTTATACAATGCGTTGGATAGCCTAAAAACACTGAATTATACACTTTAAATGGGTGAACTTTATGTTATGTGAATTATATCTCAACAGAGCTGTTACTAAAAAAATCAATACAGAGGTTTTTTTGTAATTTATTTGTGGGGTACAAGTGAGGATTTACTACATAAGTAGGCTGCATGTAGGTGAAGTTTGGGCTTCTAGGTGGTCCTAACTCCCCCTGGTACTGGAGCAGGTACCCTTTGTGTTGTTAAATGCCACCCACTCTCTTCTCTCCCTGCCTCCCCTAACAGTGCCCAGCAAATACAGAGTATTTTTTTTGTTACTTCGAAGGACAAATTTTTAACCTCCATTTCTCTGAAAGAAGCAGTTTTTTTCACACCAAATTAGCATTTCCATGTTCTTTACTGATGTTATTGGATCACAAATTACTTTTTGCTACTATTTTATTTCCACATTCTCTGTTTTCTATTTCTGCTTCTACATTCTGTGCACTGAAGGAGGCAATAGACTGATTTTTATACTTTTGTTTCTTGTACTTTTTGCCTAAATTATTACCATGGTCTTGTCCAGATACCTTTTTATCTCTAATTTGTATTTAACACTGTTAGCTACATTTTTTGATTATGGGATAATTATATCTTTCAATATGCTGGAAGTAGTTATATATACATAGTATATTTATATTTCAACTATTTGGAGGCTGACCAAATGTTTTAATTGTTTTATAGATTTTACTTTCCTCATTGGTATTGCAGCGGCAGCAGCAGAACCTATCGGCATGGAATATCTCGAGGTGCTGAAGCTCCTCTTCTTGATGACTTCGTCATGTCTTACCTTTTTGCTCAGGTGTGATTATATTATCTTATTTGTACATGTGTTAAATATCTTATTGTGTAATGTATCTCTTAATCAGGAAAAAACTTCATGTATGGGAAAATTGCAATTTTGTCTTGCATGGTAGGTCCAGAGAAGTAACAAAATTGAGTCTTTATCATTAATTTTTAATCCCATGGTTTGTGGATAATAGAATCTATTTTATAAAGATTCATTGAATTGACTCTTTTCCTTTATTTTAGGACTTTAGATAATTTTAAAGATTTTCAAAAGCTGAGTTTTACAGCATGTTTTATGTGGAGACATAAGTGGCTGAAATATTAGTAAAATTTCTTTAGAGTTTTTTTTTTTAAATTCTTGGACAATTTCAGACTTTTATAAGGAAATGGCTCACATTTTTAACATGCCTAGTAGATCTATTTCAGTTTATGATTAACAAACTGAAAAATATTTCTTTCATGGTATGCAACCAACCAGCTTTTTTTTTATTGCGGTAAAAAAATGCATAATAAAATCGACCATTTTAATCATTAAACATGTACAGTTCAGTTGCATTAAGTACATTCACATTGTTTTACACAACTATCACCACCATCCATCTTCAGAGTATTTTTCATCTTACCAAACTGAAATTTCATACCCATTAAGCAATAATTCTCCATTTTCCTCTCCCCATGGCCCTTGGTAATCACCATTCTACTTTGTTCCTATAAATTTGCCCATCTGGGTACCTCACACAAATGGAATTATCCAGTATTTGTCCTTTTGTGTCTGGCTTATTTCATTTAGCATAATGTTTTCAAGGTTTATCCATATTGTAGTATGTGCTAGAATTTCCTTCCTTTTTAAGACTGAATACTATTTCATTGTATGTATACCATGAATATACTACATTTTGTTTATTCATATGTTGATGGATATTCGGATTGATTTTATATGAACATGGGTATACAAATATTTCTTTGAGTCTCTGCTTTTAGTTTTTTTGGATATATACCCAGGAGTAGGTATATATTGGATCATATGGTGATTCAATTTGTCTTTTTTTTTCCTGAGGAACTGCCATACTGCTTCTCATAGTGGCTGCACTATTTTTCATCCCTACCAGCAGTGTGCAAGTGTTCCAGTTTTACCACACCCTCAACAACACTTTGTTTTTTGTTTTTTTTTTTTTTGGTAATAGCCATCCTTTTAGGTGTGAAGTGATATCTCATTGTAGTTTTGATGTGCATTTCTCTAGTGATTAGTGATGTTGCGCAACTTTGTTATATACTTGTTGGCCATTTGTGGATCTTCTTTGGAGAAATGCCTATTCAAGTCTTTTGCCCATTTTTTAATTGAGTTGTTCATTTTTTGTTGTTGTGTTATAGGAGTTCTTTATATAGTCTGAATCTTTTTTTTTTTTTTAGTGGAAATCTCACTCTGTGACTGGAGTTCAGTGGCTAGATCATAGCTCACCGCAGCCTCCACCTGCTGGGCTCAGGCAATCTTCTTGCTTTAGCCTCCCAAGTAGGCATGCACCACCATACTCAGCTAATTGTTTGACTTTTTTGTAGAGATGAGGTCTTGCTGTGTTGCCCAGGCTGGTTTCAAACTCCTGGGCTCAAGCAATCTCCCTGCTTTGGCCTCCCAAAATGCTGGGATTACATACGTGTCACCATGCCTGAGCTATTTATTTGGATTCTTAACTCCTTATAAGATATATGATTTTTCCATATTGTTTTCTCTATAGATTGCCTTTTCACTCTTTTGCTTGTGTTCTTTGATAGACAAGCATTTTAAATTTTGATGTGTTCTAATTTATCTATTTTTTTTGTTGCCTATGTTTTTGGTGGCATATCCAAGAGACCACTGCCAAATTTTATTTTATGAAGTTTTCTCCCTGTTTTCTTCTAAGAATTTTATAGTTTTAGCCCTAATGTTTAGGTCTTTGATCTACTTTGAGTTAATGTTTGTCTGTTGTGTAAGTTTAGGGTCCAACTTCATTCTTTTGCATCTGAGTATCCAGTTTTATCAGCATCATTTGTTGAAAGACTTTTTTCCATTGAATGGTTTTGTCACCTTTCTCAAAAATTATTTGACCACCAGTCCACTTTTATACAGCTCTTTTGTCTCTATAGCCATTAAAGAAGGAAAGAGATAGGCTTCTGGGAATAGGCTATTATGACTCTGCTGCTTTTATGAGTGCATTATTGCAGCTGTACTGCAGAGCTGGTTTATTTTAGTGGCATACTTATTTGTCTCATTAATAAAGCAAGTTTTTGGCCGGGCTCGATGGCTCAGCCTGTAATCTCAGCACTTTGGGAGGCTGAGGCGAGTGGATTGCCTGAGCCCGTGGGTTTGAGACCAGTGTGGGCAACTTGGTGAGACCTTGTCTCTACAATAAATCAAAAATTAGCCGGGCATGATAGCATGCCCCTGTAGTTCTGGCTACTTGGAAGGCTGAAGCAGAAGGATCATCAGAGCCCAGCAGGTCAATGTTGGGGTGGCAGTGAGCATGCCACTGCACTCTGGCCTTAGAGACAGAATGATACTCTGACAAAAAAAAAAAAGTAAAGCAAGTTTTCTCAAACTACTTATTCAGCTACTTTAGCCTTATATTAATACTGCAATATTTCATACTTTTGATCTAGGAAAATTATGAGTGATTTAAGAATACTCAGTTTTGTCCTTCTGGGAACGATTTTCTTATCTAATATGGCAAAGGAATTTCACTGTGAAATTCTCAGTTGTATCTAGACAGTACTACATGCAGTTTTCTGTTTCTTAATATTTTTAATGTTTCTGTTTCTTAATGTTCTCTAACTCTGTTTCCAGAAAATAAATAAGATAGCATTTAGCTTTTTCTAAAATTACTGTTACTGTTTTATACTATATGTATGTTATAGATTGTATGCAAATTTGACTAGTGGCATTACCAGAGTGTAAGAATATCTTGACGTTGTTGAGTAACCAAAAAAATAGATGAGCCACTAAACCGTCTTCAGAGTACAAAAGAGAAAGGCATATTTAAAGTACATAAGAGAAAGGCAGATTTAGAAAAGGCAAGCAAAGAAAAGCCAGAAGTGAGATGCCCTTGTAGTTTCCCCTGGGGATTATCTTTTATTACCAAATATGGCTGCTTAGCAAATAAACTACTATGAATGACAAATAAACTGTGTGTGAATGACTTTTAATTAATTCATACCTACTCAACAAC
Source organism: Carlito syrichta (assembly GCF_000164805.1). Classification (NCBI taxonomy): domain Eukaryota; kingdom Metazoa; phylum Chordata; class Mammalia; order Primates; family Tarsiidae; genus Carlito; species Carlito syrichta. Next base: position 435,203 of record NW_007075728.1, read on the forward strand.
AATACTTAATTCATGTTCTTTGATTCATTTCTGATTTTGTGACTGTTTTCTTATTTCTTTGGCTAATACAGATGTAAATTTCTTAGTTCAAATTTTGTTAGCTACCCAGATTTTTTTTTCTTACTAGCTTTTATTTATGTTTACTTGTCTTAATGGTAGCTTATGTCAGTATTCCCAGCATTTTGGGAGACTGAGGCAGTAGGATTGCTTGAGTCCAGCCTAGGCAGCATGGCGAGACCTCATAGCTACAAAAATGAAAAATAAAAAATAAATTAGGTGTGGTGGCATGTCTGTAATTCCAGCTACTTGGGAGGCTGTAGTCCCAGCTACTTGGGAGGCAAGGGTGGAAGATTGCTTGGGCCCAGGAAGCTGTGGTGAGCCATGACTGTGCTACTGCACTCCACTCTGGGCAACAGAGTAAGACTATGGCTCAAAAAAAGAAAAAAAAAAGAAAGTTAAGTAAATATACTTTAAAATATATGTTTGTTTCTTTTAATGCAATTAATTTTTAGCAGTTCCAGTAAATCTTTAATTTCATGAGACAAATTATCACATCAAAAGAAGGGAAATACATATGTAAAATACACCAGGCTCTGTATTTCTTTTGTCAAGTTTAAAACCTTGATTAAATATTGATATTTTAGGTTAACATGAGTCTTAGCATTTTTCTTACAAAGGAAATCAGTATTATGTTTAGACTATTCATATCTTTTGCTTTCTGTCCTTTCCTTGCTCTTTCCACGTTCAGTCTGATTTTATTCATACCTCCAAATCCTCCAGGTCAAAATCCTAGAACCTTTCTTTTTCTTTTTTACTTATTCTTCATGCAGTATATAGTTATTAAAGTTATCAAATTTTTTCAGGCTTTAGTGTCTTCTATTTCCTGTATCAGATCCTTGTTATCTCATATCTGAGCCATTTAACAGCCTCTTAAAGAATTCATGAATGCACTTTATTTTCTTCAAGTATCATTGCTACTACTCTAGCAATGTACATGTCTACCACACATGATGAAACTGATGCTTTAAGAAAATGGATGTCGCCGGGCTCGGTGGCTCAGTTTGTAATCCCAGCGCTTTGGGAGGCCGAGGTGAGTGGATTGCCTGAGCCTGTGGGTTCTAGACCTGCCTGGGCAACTTGGCGAGACCTCATCTCTACAATAAATCAAAAATTTAGCATGGCATGGTAGCAGTGTGCCTGTGGTTCCAGCTACTTGGAAGGCTGAGGTGGAAGGATTGCCAGAGCCCAGCAGGCGAGGCTGC
>NW_007075728.1:436484-445513 GCF_000164805.1 Carlito syrichta
GGCCACTGTACTCCAGTTTGGGCGACAGAGTGAGACTCCAACTCAAAAAAAAAAAAATAAAGAAAGAAAATGAATCTCCCTCGTTTCTGGAATGCAGTCATTCAAGTGTGCCATAACTTTTCTATGTTTTAATCCACACTATTTCTTTACATAAACTGTGGACTCCAATCAAACTAGTTTACACATCTGAACATGTCTTGTCCTTTTTGTGTCATTCCTTTTAGTTTCGTGCCTTTTTTTGCTTCCATCAAAAATTTCTTCGTTTTTAAAGACATGGAAGTTTCAAATCTTCCATGAAATCTTCCCTGATTATTCTGCCTAAATATATCTCAACTTTCTCTAGGTTCCTGAAGCAGCCTTTGTGTGGTACTTCTTATACAATATCTGGCATTATAATTACGTGTTAACATGTTTAACTTCCAAGCTAGATTTTAGTCTCTTTGATGGCTGAGACTACATCTTATAGTCATGTATCACTTAGTGATGGGGATACATTCTGAGAAATGCATCATCAGGCCATTTCATCATTCTGTACATCATAGAGTATACTTACACAAACCTAGATTGTATAGCCTACTACTTACCTAGGCTCTGTGGTACAGACTATTATTGCTCCTAGGCTACAAACCTGTACAGCACATTGCTATACTGAATACTATGGACAATTATAACACAATGGTAAGTATTTGTATATCTAAACATATGTAAACATAGAAAAGTAGAGTAAAAATACAGTATTACAATCTTATGGTACCATCATTGTACACGTGGACAGTCATTGACCAAATGTATGAGGCATATGACTATTTCCTTGTACTCAATACAGTTTGTAGTATGATGTTTCAAACTGGAACTCAGTACATATTGAATTAAGTAATATCTTTTGATTTAGGTGATTTTTATGTAAAAGATATAATTTGAAGATATATGCAGTGAAATAGATTGATGTCATATGTATCCTATAATTGGGAACCCAAACTAAGTCAATTTCCATTTGCAAATGAACTTTTATTAAAACTTTATGGCAAAATGAAAGAGGATTAAGGGAGGTGTGGATTTGGCCTTTAAGTGCATGTGTTCTGGAAATTATGTTACAGGTTAAAATACAACAGTAGATTAAAATGTGACAGTGAAACATATGATGAAATATTTCTTTCTAAACATTTGGATTTTTTAGTGGCGGCATGATTTTGTGCATGGATGGATAAAAGTACCTGTGACTCATGAAACACAGGAAGAATGTCTTGGAATGGCGGTGTTAGATATGATGAGAATAGCCAAAGAAAAGGATCAAACTCCACTGGCCATCTATAACTCTATCAGGTAATTTTCTTCTGCAAATCTGTACACATCAGTATGAATAGTTAAAGATGTTACATAATTTATGTATTTTTTGTGTGTTTCCCAACACCTTTTCATTTTATAATACCAGTTTAGTACCTCTTATCCAAAATGCTTGGGATGAAAAGTTTTTCTGATTTTCGATTTTTTCAGTTTTTGGAATATTCGCATTGTACTTACCAGTTGATCATCCCTATCTGAAATCTGACATGCTCCAGTGAGCATTTCCTTTGAGCATCATGTTGGTGCTCAAAAAGTTTCAGATTTTTGAGCATTGCAGATTTCAGGTATTAGTGATAATCAACCTGTAATAAAAAATCATAAATGTAACTTTTCTTTCTTGTGTATAACACATACTTTGTTGGATACATTTTTTTTTCTTTTTCTTTTTTGAGTCAGAGTCTCATTCTGTCACCCCGGCTGCAGTGCAGTAGCATGATCATGGCTTACCACAGCCTTGACCTTCTGGACTCAGGTGGTCCTCCCACCTCAACCTCCTGAGTCACTGGGACTATAGGCATGTACCACCATTCCTTGCTAATTTTTAAAATTTTTTGAGAGATGAGGTCTTGCTATGTTGCCTAGGTTGCTCTCAAATTCCTGGGCTCAAGCTATCTACTTGTCTCAGCTTCCCAAAGTGCTAGAATTACAGGCATGAGCCTCTGTGCCCTGCCGATATAACACATAACTTGTAAGATAAGATAATTGAAAGAATTATAATACTACAGAAAATATCGTAGGTGCTAAACATCTATTATTTGATTTCATTTATTCAGAAAATGCTAGGTAAGTTCAGAGAAATGAAAAGAATACCTGTAGGGATAATTTTTGATAGTAGATCTTCAAATTGACTGTATGAATGATTTGAATAAGTATTTCTCAAGTGGTCATCTATATTTTATTTGCATTGGAATCATCTAGGGTGCTTGTTAAAATAAAAAGTTTCTAGAACCTAACCCAAGAGATTTGGATTTGGTAAATCTTAGGGAAACCTCAGCAAAAACATGGAACCAACCATGCTACTCATCGAAAGTGGACTGTCTCTAGACTTATGGTGTGGTGGGATAGTTTTGGCACAATATGTCTATGTAGATTGTGCTTTCTTTGAGGTCAGAAATCATGCATGTTATTTGTTATTCTTCTTCCTATGTTATTTATTCTAGTGTTATAAACTTAATGAGCATTTTGTAATTGTATTTCTTTGTCTTAACTCATGCTCTTAACAAAGATATAAATACATCTGTAAAATTTTGCATCATTCTTTTTCTTTAGCTTAAAAGTTGTATAGATATTAAATATTCATTGTATGATTCTATGATATTTAAGACAGCTTATTGAGATATAACTCACATATCATAGTTTTCTCATTTAAGGTATACAACTTAATTTTTTTTAGTATATTCACAGGGTTATTATAAACATGACAACAATTTAATCTTAGAACATTTTTGTCCTTCCTGAAAGAAACCCTATACCCATTAGCATTCAGTTCTCATCCTTCCTTCCCCCAGCCTCTGGAAACCCATAATCTTTCTGTTTCTGTGGATTTTCCTGTCCCGAACATTCCATATAAATGGAATCATACAAGATGTAGTAGCTTTTACTATCTGGCTTCTTTCACTTTGCATTATACTTTCAAGGTCCATTCATGTTGTAGCATGCATACTTCATTTCTTTCTTTCTTTCTTTCTTTTTTTTTTTTTTTGAGGTGGGGTCTCACTCTGTCACCCAGGCTGGAGTGCAGTGGCATGATCATGGCTCACTTCAGCCTTGACCTCCTGGGCTCAGGCAGTCCTTCCACCTCAACCTCCCACTAACAGAGACTACGGGTGTGTGCCACCATGCCTGGGTAATTTTTTTATTTTTTGTAGAGACAAGATCTTGTTATTTTGCCCAAGCTGGTTTTGAACTCTTGGGATCAAGCAATTCTTTCTCCTCAGCCTTGCAAAGTGCTGGGATTACAGGCATGAGCCACCACACCCATTCCCACTTCATTTTTTAATTTTTATTACTGGATCATATTCCAGTATGGTTGTACCACATTTTACTTATTAGTTCATCACTTGATGGAAACTTGGATTGTTTCCACTTTTTGGCTATTGTGAATAATGCTGCTATGAAGAGTTGTATATGAATTATTTTGTGGATGAATATTTTCATTTTTCTTGCATATATATTTAGGAGTGGAATTCCTGGGTCATATAGTATCTCTATGTTTAGCTTTTTGAGGAACTGCAAAACTTTTCCAAAGCAGTTGTGCCATTTTACATTCCTACTAGCAATACATTTCAACTTATTCAGCACTATTGTCTGTCTTTATTTTATCCATCCTGTGGATAGAAGTGATAGCTCCTTCTTGTTTGGATTTTCATTCCCTAAGTAATTACTGATGTTAAGCATCTTCTCTCATGCTTATTGGCCATTTGTATGTCTTCTTTGGAGAAATGTCTGGCTGAATTTATTGTCCATTTTTCATTGGGTTATTTATCTTTTTATTTGTTATTTATTTATTTATTTTTTGAGTTGGAGTCTCCCTCTGTCACCCAGACTGGAGTGCAGTGGCCACTCCTGGCCACTGCAGCCTCGACCTGCTGGGCTCCGGCGACCCTTCCGCCTCAGCCTTCCGAGTAGCCGGAATTACAGGCACGCGCTACCACACCCGGCTAATTTTTTTTTTTTTGGATTTATTGTAGGGACGAGGTCTCACCTGCCCAGGCGGGTCTCGAACCCACGGGCTCAGGCAATCCACTCACCTCAGCCTCCCAAAGGCGTGGGATTACAGGCTGAGCCACCAAGCCCTGCTATCTTTTTATTATTGAGTTTTCTTTTTTTTTTTGAGTTGGAGTCTCACTCTGTCACCCAGACTGGAGTGCAGTGGCTGCTCCGGGCTACCGCAGCCTCGACCTGCTGGGCTCTGGAGATCCTTCTGCCTCAGGCTTCCAAGTAGCTGGAACTACAGGCATGGGTTACCACACCTGGCTAATTTTTTGATTTATTGTAGAGATGAGGTCTCAACCAAGTTGCCCAGGCGGATCTCGAACCTGTGGGCTCAGGCAATCCACTCACCTCAGTCTCCCAAGGTGCGGGATTACTGGCTGAGCCACCAAGCCCAGTTTATTACTAAGTTTTAAAAGTTATTTTTATATTCTGGATGCAGGTCTCTAGATACAGGTTATATATATGATTTGCAAATATTTTCTTCCATTCTGTGTATTTTTTAAAGATTGCTTTCTGTATCATTTGTAACACAAAAGTTTTAATTTTGAAGTAGTCTAATTTGCCACATTTTTATTTTGTCTCTTGTGCTATGTGGAAATTTGGTTTATATTATCAAGAGCAGTTTATTTTGAAATGATGGAACAGAAACCACATTAGAATGAATTGAAGAATAAATGAAAGACAAGAAAATGGAAATGGCTATATAAACTCTTTCCAAAAGAGGCCACATAGGCTGTAGCTTGAGGGAAATGTGGGATTAAAAGATTTTACATTTTAGAAGGGAAGGACATTAACACAGTCGGCTGTCTGTATCCATGGGTTCCCCATCTTTGAATTCAACCAAATGTGGATCAAAATTATTTCCAGAAAAAAAATTTATAAAGTTCCAAAGAACAAAACTTGAATTTACTACATGCCAAGTACTATGTTGAGTCCATACAAAGGAAGTGAGGCATGGGTATTGTATTAGGTCTTATAAGTAATCTAGATATGATTGATGAAGTATGAGTATATGGAAGGATATGTGTAGATTATATGTAGATACTCCACCTTTTTGTATAAGAGACTTGCACCTCCATGGATTTTTAGTATCCTCTGGGGGTCTGGAATCAATTCCCCATCGATACTAAGGAATAGGGAATATATTTTTACAACATGTGAATAGGAGATAAATAACATAGAGTAAAAGTCCTGAGAGGGGGAAATGTGTATTAGGTGAAGGGAGAGGATGTAGGTAAAAACATGTTCAAGAAATGACTATAATTAGAAGGTTTATATCTCATTTATTGTAATAAATGAGAAGGAAGAGAGAATTAGTGCAGATGTATGTAAGTTTGCTAGCAGGATACTGAGGGAACTCTGCTTAGAGAAGCCTTTTATTTTATTTTATTTTCCCTAAGAAGAAGATGAAGGTGCTTAAGTGAGGAGGAGTGTAGCTGAGATTTGATGCACAAGAAAGAGGTTTGAGGAAATTCGAGAAATTATGAAATAGTTGTGGAACTTAGGGGAATTAGAAGAAATGTAAAAGTGATGGCAGTGATATAACCTATCTGAAATTGGTGTTTGTGAATTTATAATGGTACCTATCCACCCTGAGATGGCTTTCTCTAGTAGCTTTGGCTACTTGGAGCACAAAATTGAGAGTTCCTCAAGGGGCTTCAGGTACAGTGGGAGTAGTATACTGGTAAATGTTTAACAGCTAGTTCTTTATGGCCAATTTCAAGGTATTAGCCTGATGTCACTGAATGCATAATTGGGAAGAGATGAGCAATAGCAAATCCTTTCCACCATTCCCATATGATAGATATAAATAAATTCAAAGGCATAGGTAGTGATATGTAAAACATTTAAAAATGTAAAAATAATTAGGAAGTTATGAGTTTTGAGTATTTATTAAATATTTTAAATATACTCTAATTATGTGTGTATGACTTAAATTTTAGTGATGACTGTTTGGCAGTTAGCTAAGAAAATCCTTAAAATGTAACAGACTTTCAGCCCAAACCAGCTCTGGAATAATACCACTGGTGGTAATAAACATATATGGAATAGTTGAATAAGTGATATTGTGTAGCAGTGCACAGAATGCTGTGAGAACAAAGGGAAGAGCATCTAACATGTCATAGAATGAGGTTTGGAAAGATTTCCTGGATTTGATGATACTGCAGCTGAGCCTTGCAGAATGGGTGAGAGCTAACCAGGTATGGGATGGGTGACTGGAAGAAAGATTAGCATATATTAAGGCATAGGAAATTTATTTAGTTGTACTTCAGAAATAAAATGTTTATTAGAAGCAGATAAATAAATTATCTACCTTTAGGATATTGTACATAGAGATAAATACACAGAATAGTCAAAACATTTTCAGATGAATTTGTTTTGATCACAAAGGAATTATTAGGAGTTGTTGAAGCTGGCCTAATGAAATAATGTGTAAAAAGGAAGTATGTATGCATAATGAACAGTAGCATCCAACAAAATATAACAATTTCTAGAATTCAGATACATTTTGAGGCAGCATCATTGGAAATATTTGTAGCTCAGTGCAATAAGTGCCAATAGTATTATCTTATATGCCATTATCTCTGGTATATGAAATAATCAGAGAAAATGAATTTTAGATACTCTATTATTAACTAGACTGAGGATTCATTTCATTAGAGGAAGCAAATTAGCATCTTCTATAGTGATGGATGTATTTGTGGTAATTGAGAGTGATGTGAATGTATTTACATCATTAAATAAAACCTTAAAGTTTTATACTGTATGTATAGTGGTTATGTTAACTTATTCCACTTCACTGTGTATAGCATGTACTTATCATGGAAAAAAGTGGTAATCTCTCTTTCAATTTTCTTTTAGATTTATCTTCCAATTATTGCTTTGTTTTTCTGTATGTGCTCTTTATCCCTAGTTACAAGACATTCTTACCAAAATGTATTCGAGCAAGGATCCAAGACTATCATATTTTGACAAGGAAGCGAATAAGGTACAGATTTCGAAGATTTATTCAGCAGTTCAGCCAATGCAAAGCCACTGCCAGAAACTTGAAACTTAAGTATCTTATAAATCTGGAAACTCTTCAGTCTGCCTTCTACACAGAGCAATTTGAAGTAAAAGAACCTGGAAGAGGTCCTTCAGGTGAGGAGATTTTTGCAACCATTATAATAACTGGAAACGGTGGAATTCAGTGGTCAAGAGGGAAACATAAAGAAAGTGAGACACTGACAGAACAGGTAAATTCTTAATGATATGTTCTCATTCTTTGTTATTTTAAGTAGAATGACAATAAAAGCAAAGTAATTTTACTCATTTGAAACATGGTCTTGCACTTCTCTCATTTGATAGAAGTGGAAGTTTTTAATAGTGTGAAGCCATCAAGGTCGTATTGTTCTTTTCTCACTGTTCTTAAATGGTTTTTAAATTTAATTTTATATGGTAAAATTTTATATGGTGAAACAATTAGTAATGACTTTCTTATACTTTCAGGAAGGGATTGCATTCTAAAAGTGATTTCTAAGGTAGTTTGCCTCCTTTTTCTCTTTTACTATTATTAATAATAGGAGGCACAATCATACAACTTACGGAATAGAAAAGATTAGTTTTAATTGATTTAATGATAATGTATACCTGTTAAATAATTAATTTAGCCTTTTTTAGATTTGCATTGTAAGTTTTAATGTTTATTTCAATTTTGTTTTTAGCTGTTATTAGAGATTTAGAAGGACAGTTTTAATTTTTATCTCTGGTAGTTAAATTTCCAGTTTTTCTGGCAGTGGTTCCTACTAATATTAATTGGATTGAAGAATACTATAGCATACTTTAGATTCCTGGCATCATTTAATGCTCTTCTTTTAAGTCAAAGCAAGATACAGGATAGTCTTAGATTTTTGAGAGAGGAAATAATATTTTAATGCTTATCTCTTGTTATCAATACATATTTTATTTTAGAGAATTTGGAATGAATGTTGCCTCCTTTATAAGCCTTGTTTTAAAGTGGCTCTATCAGTTCTACTTGTTTTTAATTTCAAATGCCCTTAATTACAGGATTTACAGTTATATTGTGATTTTCCTAATATTATTGATGTCAGTATTAAGCAAGCAAACAAAGAAGGCTCGAATGAAAGCAGAGTTGTAACTATCCATAAGCAAGATGGTAAAAATCTGGTGAGTTTGCTTTATGATTGAATAATGGTTGTGTTTTACAGTTGTCAGAAATAAGTATTTCAGAATTTTAATAATTACCAAAATTTTTTTCTCACCGGAATTTTGAATATCGTTTAAAATAAAACTCTAAACATAAACATCAGCTCAGTAAACTTTTTTTTATTACATCTAGCTTTTTGTATTACTATCAGCACTATTTTCCCACAGAGTTTCTTGTACATTACTGTATTTTTTACTCATTTTTATGATTAACAGAACACCAGTTACTTTCTTCTTTGTCACTCTAGGTTGTGCTAATTCCCTGTTGTAATGCTCATTCCTGACTAAGATATTTTGTCAATTGGTATGTGTATATGCCAGTTATACTGCCTAATAACTAAAAGAGAAAAATAAAACAATGCTCATCAAAACAGCTTGGTATTGGTATAGGAACAGGCATATAGATCAATGGAATAAAATTAAGATTCCAGAAGCAAAACCTCAATTTCTCAACCAACTCATCTTCGACAAAGCCTCCACCACTTACCACTGGGGAGAGGAGAACCTATTCAGTAAATGGTGCTGGGAAAACTGGCTGACCACATACAGAAGATTGAAACAGGACCCCTATCTATCCCCATGCACAAAGGTTAATTCCAAATGGATCAGAGACCTAAATGTAAAATCTCAAACCATAAGAACCTTAGAAAATGAATGAAATACCCTTATGGAAATCGGACTGGCATCCAATTCCTGACAAACCCAAACCCACAGCTCATAGAGAGAGATAGACAGTGGGACCTTATTAAACTGACAAGCTTCTG
>NW_007075728.1:445861-447525 GCF_000164805.1 Carlito syrichta
TTCCATACTCTCTCGAGTGTCATGAGTTCACAATCCTGACACTCTGGAAGGGTCTTAGTGGCTAAGCTAATGCTAACTGTAAATTCAGTTTATAGGGACGTGTCCCACTGCCTCACCAGACCTCATGGAGCCCGGAACAAAAGGCACATACAGTCCAAGCCAACAGGGCAGCTCATGCTGTTTGGATACTCCAGGGTTTGCTCAGGCTTTGGTTTTGCCTGAGCCAGGAATGGACCTATCTTCAGTTACCGGTCCGTTTAATCACCTACTGAAGAGAGAAGGGGAGGAGAGGGTTGTGTGCCTTGTTTGAAGTCCAGCTGCTTGCTCTGGATGCTGGCTGTGGGCTCGTGAGTGAACCCTTTCTGATTCCTTCAGTTGTCTGAAGAGACTCCTGATCCACACAGAGGGACCTAAAATAAATAAATTTCGCAGCAAACTGGATGGAACTAGAGTCTATATTACTGAGTGACCTCTCACAGAAACAAAGATCCGAGTATCACATGTTCTCACTCATATAATGGACCTTAAACATCCAATGCAATACTATACGAAAATGACTGACAGTACTGGGAAACTATAGTGGGGGGGAGGGAGATGGGATTAACAGTAGCAAATATCTGTCTGGGAACGGGGAAACACCCCATATCAACAGGGTGCCTGATGAAACGCAATTGTATACCTAACCCTTAACTGTACCCCACAACTTCATAATAAAAAATAAATAAATAATTTTTAAAAAATGCTATTTGGAATTTATATAACAAATGTAAACCAACCCAGATCAGCCTCACCCAAGCTGCAAGGCATGGTTAATTCTAAAAGATTAAAACTGTCTTTCTTAAAATAGTTTCAGAAATCTAGTTTAATTTAAAGGGATTGAATTATTTTACATTCTGCTCTTACATTTCTTATTTCTCTTGCTCTATTGTCATTTTAATTGAGCTGCTTCTTGACTCATCCTGGCTTAAACTAGTCATATTATTGTTATTTGTTCATTTATGTTAAGTATCTGTATGCCTTCTCTGTCTGGCCATTCCAAGGCTGTATTGCCAAAATTAAAACTGACTTGCATCTCACTTTATTCAGCATACTTTTCTGTTCTTAGATAAAAATATGATAGTGTACACCTACTGCCTATTAGATTTTGAGCTTCTTGAAGGTAAGGACCATATTTTCATGTGTGTTTATGCCCCTTATACCTTGCACAGTGCCCTAGTTTAGAAAGAGCCTGATAAATATTTCATGGATGGATGAAAGGATGACTAATAATTATCAACCCTAATGTGGATCCATAGTCAGTGTTTCTGGAAGAGTTTAGTGATGCTAATGTGAATATCCTATAGCAACCTAAAGAACTTCCCTGTGGGAACGTATTTGAACTTGGCTTAATTTGAAGTTTGCAATACAGAGAGGTTAAGTAGTTTTCCAAGGTCACTTGTGATTAAGTTGTAGGACTACTTAAACTCAAGTCATGATCTGAAAACTTGAACTCTCTGATGCTGCCTTCATTGTTGAGTACCATTATAGCTCTTTAAAATACTATATTGGGCTGAGGTGAGTGGATGCCTGAGCCTGTGGGTTCGAGACCCGCCTGGGCAGCGAGATCTCATCTCTACAATAAATCAAAAAATCAGCCGGGCGTGGTAGCGCGTGCCTGTAATTCC
>NW_007075728.1:447545-523149 GCF_000164805.1 Carlito syrichta
AGCCCAGCAGGTCGAGGCTGCGAGTGGCCGGGAGCGGCCACTACACTCCAGTCTGGGTGACAGAGTGAGACTCCAACTAAAAAAATAAATAAATAAATAAAATACTATATTGATATTTGTTGGAATTGCTCTAAAGATTAATTGGGAAGAGTTGACATTCCTTTCCCATATTACATTTTTTATTTTAAGGATACATTTCTCCTTATACTCACATATTATTTTCAGTTACTCTTGCTAGTTTTATTCATATTGATACATCATGATTCTAGTTGAATTTTATTAATGATATCTTACGCTTTTCCTCTTATTTGTTCGGGTTAAGAACTTTTTCTCAGTATGTTTTCTTACCACATTATTTCTATACATAAGAAAGTTATTAAATTTTGCTTATTATTACATTTTCTCAGCATGTTAGTTATATTTCCTAATATGTTGGTTACATCTTCCCAGTTGTTATTGCACTTCCCAGTATATTAGTTGCATTTTTTTTTTTTTTTTTCCAACATCTTTTTTTTTTTTTTGAGTTAGAGTTGCACTCTGTCGCCCAGACTGGAGTGCAGTGGCCGCTCCTGGCCATTGCAGCCTCGACCTGCTGGGCTCCGGCGATCCTTCTGTCCCAGCCTTCCAAGTAACTGGAACTACAGGCATGCGCTAGTACACCTGGCTAATTTTTTTGATTTATTGTAGAGATGAGGCCTCGCCAAGTTGCCCAGGCGGGTCTCGAACCCATGGGCTCAGGCAATTCACTCACCTTGGCCTCCCAAAGCACGGGATTACAGGCTGAACCACCAAACTTGGCTTTTGCCAACATCTTACTCTTCATTCTGGTATTTTTTTTCTTTTTTTCTGTTTTCTTTTTAATATTTTGGTAAAATATACATATAATATAAAATCTAGCATCTAAACCATTTTTAAGTGTACAGCTCAGTTGTGGTAAGTATATTCAAATTATTGTGTATTCAATTTCTAGAACTTTTTTATTTTGCAAAACTAGAACTTACTGAACAACAATTCTTCAGTCCTTGCAACCACCATTCTACTTTCCTCCTCTGAATTTGACTATTCTGGATACCTTATATAAATGGAATCATATAGAACAGTCTTCTTGTGACAGTATTATATTATTTCTGGCCTATTTCACTTAGCATAATATATTCATCCATGTTATAGCATGTATCAGAATTTCCTTAATTTTTAATATATACATATATTCTGTTGTATGTATATACTACATTTGTTTATTCATTCATCCATCAAGGAACATTTAGATTGTTTCTTTCACCTTTTGACTATTGTGGATAATACTGCTATTATGAACATAGTTGTATAGATATCTCTCCAATACTGTGCTTTCAATTTTTTTTTAGAAGTAGAATTGCTAGATCATATGGTAATTCTATTTGTAATTTTTTGAGGAACCACCATACTGTTTTTCATAGCATCTGTACCATTTTACATTCCTACCAGCAGTGCACTAAGGTTCCAGTTTTCCACATCCTTATTAAAATCTGTTATTTTATGTTTTCTGGATAGTAGCCATCCTGCTGGGTATGAAGTGGTATCTCATTGTGGTTTTGATTAGCATTAGCATTACCCTAATGATTAATCGTGCCGAATATGTTTTCATATCTGTATTGCCATTTGTGTATCTTCTTTGGAGAAGTGTCTGTTTAAGTTCTTTGTACATTTAAAATTTTTGTTGTTGAGTTATGTGTTCTGAATATTAATCCCTTATCAGATATATGATTTGCAAATATTTTCTCCTATTCCATAGATTGCCTTTTCATATTGTTGCTTGTGTCCTTTGATACACTGAAGTTTTTAATTTTTAGGTAATTCAACTTAGCTGTTCTTTTGTTGCCTTTTTTTTTTTTTACTTTTCAGTTGAGATATAACATGAACACAGCAAAGCACACTGATCTTATGTGTATAGCTCAATAAACTTTTACATATATGTACATATGTGTAGCCACACCTATTCCAAGATTTAGAATACTTCTAGTAGTCCCTGAAGGTCTTCACGTGCCTCTTCCTTACTTACTCTTACCCCACCCCTAGCTTAAGGAACCCATCATTTTGACATCTACTATCAATTTATTTTGTCTGTCATGAAGATTATATATAAATGGAATGATATTGTATATATTCTCTTAAGATCTAGTTTTTTTACTCAGCATAATATCTGCAGATTCATTTATACTGTTTTGCATATGTAAGTTCATTGCTTTTTGTTGCTAGGTAATATTGAATTGTTTGATTATATCTCAATTTTTAAATTCATTCTTCTGTTGGACATTTGAGTTGTGTTTAGTTTGAGGCTATTAGGAATAAAATTATTATGAACATTCTTATATATATTTTCTGGTGGACTTATGCACTCATTTTTTGGAGGGGGGGATATATATACCTAGGAGTGAGATTATTGAGTTGTAGAGATAGCTTTAGTGTACTGCCAAATAATTTTCTATAGTTGTTATAGCAACTCACCCTTCCTTTAATAATGGATGAAGATTACAGTTCCTATATCCTCACCAACTCTTAATTCTGTCAGTTTAAGAAAGCTCAGTGATTTGGGGGGATATGTACTGGTAATTCATTGTGGTTTTTATTTTCATTGCCTTGATGAGTACGATGTTGAATGCTTTTTCTCTTATTGTTCATTTGGTTATCCTTCTTAAGATGTCTGTGAAAATCTTTTGCACATTTTTTATTGATTTGTCTTTTCTGGTCAATTTGTAGTGTCTCTGTAGATTCTGGATCCAAGTCTTTTGTGAGATATTTGTAAAATATATACAGGTATACCTTGAAGATATTGTCAATTCAGGTCCAGACCACTGCAATACGGCAAATATTGCAGTAAAGCAAGTCATAACATTTTTCTGGTTTCCCAGTATATATGAAAGTTTACGACTATACTGGAGTCTATTAAGTGTGTAATAGCATTATGTAAGAACAAAATGTACATACCTTAACTTAAAATACTTATTGCTAATAATTGCTAACTATCTGAAGCTTTAGCGAATTGGAACCTTTTTGCTTGTGTAGGATATTACCTCAGTCTTGGTGGCTGCTAACTGATCAGGATGGTGATTGTTGAAGGTAGGGGTGGCTGTGGCGTCTGTCTCTCTCTCTCTCTCTTTCTTTCTCTTTCTTTCTCTCTCTCTCTCCCTCCTTCCCTCCCTTCCTTTCTTCCCCACCCCGTACCCCACCTCTTTCTTTCGTTCTTACAAGTGAACTTCAAGAGTCAGTTATTTTTAAAAGCAAGAGGAAATATTGCTATTGCTGGCCTTAATTGTCCCTGTTGTCTCTCTCTCTCTCTCTCTCTCTTCTTATCCCCCCTGTCAGGAGTGCAGTGGTGTAATCATAACTCACTGCAGCCTTGAACCCCTGGGCTCAAACAATCTTCCTGCCTCAGCTCCCAATTAGCTGGCACTACACGCATGTACTACTATGCCTCACTTTTTGGTGGAGTTAGGGTCTTGCTATGTTGCCTAGGCTGGTCTTGAACTTCTGACCTTGAGTTATTCTCCTGCCTTGGCCTTCCAAAGTGCAGGGATTACAGGTGCCACTGCACCAGACCCTGTGGCAATTTCTTAAAATAAGACAACAAAGAAGTTTGCCATATCCGTTGACTCTTCCTTTCACAAAAGAGTTCTTTGTAGCATGCCATGTGTCTAATAGCAGTTTACCTACAGTAGGTCTTTCAAAAGACAGGCAGTCCTTTCAAACCCTGCTCCTCTTTTGTCAACTAAGTTTATGTAATATTCTAAATCCTTTGTTGTTGTTTCAACAATGTTTACAGCATCTTCAGGAATAGTTTTCTTCTCAAATAACCACTTTATTTCCTCATCCATAAGAAGCAACTCATCTGTGCAAATTTTATCGAGATTGCAGAAATTGTCATATTTTCAGGCTCTACTTCTAGATCCCTTGCCATCTCTACTGCATTTGCATGATGGTTAGAATCAACTTCTGCTAGACTCCTGTTAATTTTGACATCCTTCCATGAATCATGAATGCTTTTAATGTCTTCGAGAATGGCGAATCTTTTCTAGAAGGCTTTCAATTTACTTTGCTGAGGTACATTAGAGGAATCACCGTCTATGGCAACATTACCCTTGTAAAATGTATTCCTTGAATAATAAGACTTGAAAGTCAAATTGCTCCTTGATCCATGGCTGCAGAATGGATGTTTTATTAGCAGGAATGAAAACAAGATAAATCTCCTTTTACATGTTCAGAAGAGCTCTGAAGTGACTAGTTGTGTTGTCAGTGAGCAGTAATACTTTGAAAGGAATTTTTTTTTTTTTCTGAGCAGTGGCCCTCAACAGTGGGCCTGAAATATTCAGTAAACCATGTTGTAAAAACAGACAAGGTAAATTTGGCATAATTCTTAGGGCAGTAGGATTTTTGGAATGGTAACTGAGCATTGGCTTCAACTTAAGGTCACCAGCTGCATTAGCCCCTAACAAGAGAATCAGCCTGTCCTTTGAAGCTTTGAAGCCAAGCACTGATGTTTCCTCTCTAATGATGAAAGTATTTTCTTCCAATTGAAGGCTGTTTTGTCTACGATGAAAATCTGTTGTTTAGTGTAGCCACCTTCATCAGTGATCTAGATTTTCTGGATAACTTGCTGCAGCTTCTCCACCAGCACTTGCTGCTTCATTTTGTACTTTTGTGCTATGGAACTGGCTTCTTTCCTTAAACTTCGCAAACCAACCAACTTTTCTTCTGCAGCTTCCTCATCTCTCTCACCTTTCACAGAATTGGAGAGTTAGGGTCTTACTCTGGATTAATCTTTGGTTTAAGGGAATGTTGTGTCTGGTTTGGCCTTTTATCTAGACCATTTAAACTTTCTCCACGTCAGCAATAAGGCAGTTTTACTTCCTCATCATTGGTGTGCATACTGCAATAGCAGTTTTAATTTCTTTCTAGGACTTTTCCTTTGCATTCACAACTTAACTGTTTGGCACAAGATGTATAGCTTTTCTCCTATCTTGACTGTTAATATACCTTCCTCATTAAGATGATCATTTCTAGCTTTTCAGTTGAAGTGAAAGATGTGTGATTCTTCATTTTCACTTGAACACTGAGAGGTCACTGTAGGGTTATTACCTAGCCTAATTTCAATATTTTTGTTCAGGGAATAGGGAGGCATGAGAAGAAGGAGATGGACAGGGGAATGGCCATTCAGTGGACCAATTAGAACACACACAGCATTTACGGTTTAAGTTCACCATCTTATATGGTCATAGTTCATAGTGTCCCAAAACAATTACAGTTGACCCTTGAACAGCTTAGGTTTAAACTGTGTGAATACACTTATACACAGATTTTTTTTCAACCAAATAAGGATTGAAAATACAATATTCTTGGGATGTGAAACTTGTGTATGCAGGGTCAACTTTTCATATTATAAGGGTTCTGCAGGGCCAACTGCAGGACTTGAGTATGTGCAGATTTTGGTATACATGGTGTCTTGGAACCACTGTCTCTTGTATAGTGAGGGATGACTATACAATAGTAACATCAAAGATAATGATCACAGATCACCATACTTGATATAATAATAATGAAAAAGTTTGAAATGTTGCAAGAATTACCATAATGTGACATATAGACACAAAGTATGCTCATGCTTTTGGGAAAATGGCACTAGTGGGGCTTGCTCAACACAGGGTTGCCATAAACAGTTAATTAAAAAATTTTTAAAAAATTTTTAAATTAAAAATTTTTATTTATTTATTATTATTTTTTGAGTTTAAGTTTCACTGTGTTGCCCAGACTGGGGTGCAGTGGCATGCTCCCGGCCACCGCAGCCTCGACCTGCTGGGCTCTGGCGATCTTTCCGCCTCAGCCTTACAAATAGCTGGAACTACAGGCACGCACTGCCATGCCCGGCTGATTTTTTGTTTATTTATTGTAGAGACAAGGTCTCACCAAGTTGCCCGGGTGGGTCTCAAACCCTCAGGCTCAGGCAGTCCACTCGCTCCGGCCTCCCAAAGTGCTGGGGTTACAGGTTGAGCCACCAAGCCCGGCCTAATTTTTTTTTTTTTTTAAAGGAATGTCTATGAAGTACAATAAAGGGCAGTGCAATAGGACAAAATAAGCCTGCATATCTCTAGGAGAGATACCAGTAAGTGAAATTGCTAGCTCAGAGTATGAATATCCAGGACTTTTATAGGGACTTTTAAATTACCTCCCCAAAAGTATTTCCAATGTATGTGAATACCTGTTTTCTTGTACTGTTTGCCAACAGTGGATGTTATCAAGTTTTAATTTTTTTATAAAATCAGTGGGCAAAAAAATGCTGTCCTGTTGTTATATTTTATTTCTTTAATTAGAACCTGAAGTTGAGCAGTATTTCATGTGTTTATATGTCAACTTTTATATTTCTGTTTTTTGTGGATTGCCTTTTCATATCCCTGGACTTGTTTTCTTTTTTCTTTTTAATTGTTTTATAGGTTTTTCCCCCCAGTATATGTTGGGTATTAATCATTTATTGTATATGTTTATAAATTTCCAAGTCTTTGTTTATGATATCTTTTATAGTACTTGTTTTTATGGCCTAGTCGTGTTAACTAAATACCTTGTATAGTTCAAATATTTCACACATTTGTCTCATTATAATTTTTCTGTAAGTCCGTATTCTGTGTCCTCGTTATTATGTAAAGATAGTTCATTACTGAGCCAAAAAATATACTGTGGTCACATTTTCATTCTTTTATAACTTTTTCCAGGATTTAATTATTGCTTCATTTTTTCCTTTTCTATCTAAAATTGTCTTTGATTCTCTACAAGAACTCTGTAAAGTAGGTCACTTCTCAATACAATATTTCACATAATTATACCTTTCAAATATAATAACATTTGAATTTCTTTTCTGGAGAAGTTCTCCTTGATTACAGGGTCTTATTTTGTCATCTGAACTGAAAGCTCTCTATGTACAGATGTTATGAGCCACAGTTGTAATTTTGGGGCATCCCTTTCTTGTCAACCTGAAAATTATCTTCTCATCTCTCTTCTATTGGATCCCTGGTTTTCTGAATCCTGTAGTTGTCTTGTTTTTCTGGGTACCAGTTGGTATTCTTATTGAGATTGTGACAAACTTGAAAATTAATTTAGGGCGGAGTTTTTCATCTTTAGGATGTTCCATGCCTGGCCTTTTTTGTTGTTATAGAGGACTCTCTCTTTTTCATTATATAGTCAGGGTCTCACTCTGTTGCCCAGGCTGGAGTATAGTGGTACCATTATGGATTACCATAGCCTCAAACTTCTGGACTCAAGCAATCCTCCTGCCTCAACCTCCCAAGTAGTTGATACTATGGGCATGCACCACCAATCCCAGCCTTTTAAAAATTTCTTTCTTTCTTTTCTTTTTTTTTTTTTTTTGTAGAGATGAGTTCTCACTGTGGTACCTAGGCTGGTCTCATGCTCCTGGGCTCAAGCAATCCTTCTGTCTTGGCCCTTCAAAGTGCTGGGATTATAGGCATGAGTCACCGTACTGGGCCTAATTGACTTTTTTAAATGTGTGAAAACTTAAATATTTTTATACATGTATATGTGTTTTCCCATTATCATGCTGCATTTGAGGCTGATTATATGTTCACATATGTATTAAGATACAATCATAGCATAGTTATATATTCCAACATGTAGCTTATAGCATGAATGCATTAACCTTACCCGTGTATAGTTGCCATATAAAAATAATTGTTCATGATTTCTAATTAATAGTAACTTTTATATCAGATTAAATGGATTTCTAATTGAGATAACTGGTATGTTAGTCTCATAGGAATATTGGAAAATGCAGTAAAATTATTGATTGAGAGTGAACTATAGCTGGGAAGGTATGATAAGCCCACATTTAGGACAATCTTAAACATCAATCTTAATAATTTATTATTCAAATTGACAAATTGGGAGCCATAAAAGACCTTTGAGCAATTTAGAAGAAAATTAACTCAGGAAAATTATAATAGCATGGAATGAAGAAAATTTTCAATATTTAGCATGTAGTTGGCTTTCTAAAAGATGCTTTTTCTTTTTCTTTTCTCTGTTTAGGAAATTGAACTTAGCTCATTAAGAGAAGCTTTGTCTTTTGTGTCGTTAATTGATGGATATTATAGATTAACTGCAGATGCACATCATTACCTCTGTAAAGAAGTAGCACCTCCAACAGTGCTTGCAAATATACAAAGCAACTGTCATGGCCCAATTTCGTGAGTAATACAATCTTGAAAGTAAATTTTAATGAAAGTAAATGATATATTTACAAAGATTTTATATAGCAAAGTGATATATGTAGGTTTAGGGAAAAATTATATTAACTTTAGTGAAGTTTCTTTTTTAAACAAAAGTCATTTTGCAGTCAGATTACATAATAATTAGAATCATTTAATATATAATTTACCATCTGTGTCCCAATCTATAGTATATTACTTGTACAAGTTTAACATTTGCTAGTCACACTTAAGTGAGATTGATTAACTCTTGGGTGTTACTTAAAAAAAAAAGACTTCCAATTTATGTTTCATTAATTTTGAAATACTGCTAAGGAATCACAATACAAAATTTGAAAATTGTCATTTTTTTTGGTATAATCCAACTGCTTTTACTAAAAGCCTCAAACACAAAATGTATATAATGTCCATATTTTTAGACTTGTGCTTGTGTAGAACTTTCTGCAGTGATAAAAGTGTTGTGTCTGTGTGTGGTTTAATATAGTAGCCACTAGCTACATGTGACTGGTTAGCATTTGAAATGTGGCTAGTGCAGCTGATTAACTGAATTTTTAATTTAATTTAATTTTAATTTTTTTAAACATTTGAATAGCTACATATGGCCCCTCTCTATTATATTGAGTAACACAGTTGTGGACTCTTATCTTAATCGTGGGTAAAGCCAGCTATCATGAATTACATCTATTTAGCTCAAGTCCTAATTATCTCTCAGCTAGGGTGTTCTTTATGATTGATGACAGTTTTGAAGAATCTGAGCAAAAGAAAAATATAAGATTTGAGCATATTATGTTCCTTGAGTTAAACCTACTCCTAAGTATTTGAGAAAATATATCTTGGGTAATATTTAAGATTGATTTAGTCTATACTTAAGGTTCATTTAGTTATAAGTGTGGTTGCTATGAAAAAGTTGTACTACTTGAACTTTGTGATTTACATGTTCAGTTTTTAAAAAACTAGTCTTCATTCATTAACTCACTCATTCTTCCATTCAAGCATTCTTTTACTCATAGCGTATTTACTGAGTATATTCTATTTGCAGGAATTGGTTTATGTATGAGAAATATGACAAGTAAAACAAATGATTCTTGCTTTTATATAGATTATATTTTGCTTTTCTTTCAAAATGTGCAGCTTCAGAAGACATAGCAAAATTTAAAATCAGTGGTCTTTGTCAGTTGCCATGGTCTTCTTTTAGGCTTTGTTACTACACTAATGCACAGATTTTTATGTTAGTAACTACTATGATAGAAGAGACATACAAAGCATTTTCTAATATGTTTTCTGTATAGTTAAATGAAGTTTTATGAGAGTGAGTATGGTTTTAAAATACTAAATTTGTAATCAGAGGGCAGAAAAGTCAAATTAATGAATTGGTCTTTGTGATTTTGTTTGTCTCATAATATATTTTATTTGTTTTTAAAGGAGTTTAATTGCCCCCTGAAGTGGTTTGAACTTATTGTAAATAGCTTGGTACTTCGATTTTTTTCTGTGAAAGATTATTGATGACCATATAAAGTAGAGGAGACAATTTTGATAGTTTTAGATTTGACTTTTGATTTTTTTTGGATGACATTTGGTCATAATATTATGGTGCTTGCTATCACCATTTAAATTACTTCTTCTTTACCTTTAGAATGGATTTTGCCATCAGTAAACTGAAGAAGGCAGGTAATCAGACTGGACTGTATGTACTTCGTTGCAGTCCTAAGGACTTTAATAAGTATTTTTTGACTTTTGCTGTTGAGGTTAGTATGTCACATTTATTAACGATAACATTGTATTTCATTTATATAATTTCCTCTTTATATTTATTATTTTTTTAAATACTCAGGATTATCGCTCTGTTTATTATAACTAGCATAATAATGCTTAATTTACATCAAGGATTCTATACAAATAAACAAGATTTAGTTGCTAAGGTTTACATAAAAATATAAAATAATATAAATATAAATAAAATAAATAAAAATATTTCTTTTTTATTTTGTATTTATTTTGTTTTGTGATGCTTAAGTGTTACCAATGTGTCACCAGTGTGTCCTGTGGTCTTTTGAAGTCTGTTTGTCACAGAAATGGAAGTCTTTATCCCATCATATAGAACAAAACAAATCAGAAGCAAATTTCTGTTTATTAGCAATGGTTAGAGAATTAGAGAAAAATAAGGCAATAAGAAAGAAGTAGAAACATTATAGTACTTTTTTTTTTTTTTTTTTGAGTTGGAGTCTCACTCTGTCGCCCAGACTGGAGTGCAGTGGCCGGGAGCGGCCACTGCAACCTCGACCTGCTGGGTTCCAGCGATCCTTCCACCTCAGCCTTCCAGGTAGCTGGAATTACAGGCATGTGCTACCACGCCTGGCTGATTTTTGATTTATTGTAGAAATCAGGTCTCGTCAAGTTGCCCAGGTGGGTCTCGAACCTGCGGGCTCAAGCAATCCACTCACCTCAGCCTCCCAAAGGCGCGGGATTACAGGCTGAGCCACCGAGCCCGGCTCATTATAGTACTTTTACCTAAGTGATTTTCTTTTTTCTTTTTGAGTCGGGGTCTCACTCTATTGCCCAGGCTGGAGTGCAATAGCACAATCATGGCTCACCACAGCCTTGACCTCCTTGGCTCATGCGATCCTCCCACCCCACCCTCCTAAGTATCAAGGACTATAGGCATGTGCCACCACATGCACAGTGAATTTTTTTTTTGTAGACATGAGCTCTCACTATTTTGCCTAAGCTGGTCTTGTGCTCCTCGTCTCAAGTAATCCTCCTGCCTCAGCTTCCCAAAGTGCTGGGATTACAGGTGTGAGCCATCATGCCTGACCATTAACTAGTGATTTTCTAATATTACAAATAGTGGTCTTCAGTGTATGTTTTAAATGTGAAATTGCAGTGAAATCTTACTGTTACTACAGTGCGTCTTGGATTTCATCTATAATTATTTACTATCTGAGATTATTTGAAAGGTACTATCATTTATAAGGCAGTTTCATGGTGAAGATTTTGAGAAACTTTATAGCAGCTTACACATTTATCTTACATCTTAAAAAAGGGAAACTAAGAAGTTTGTTATTCAATTATTTTAATTTTTATAAAATGCTACCTATTAACATAAGTAGAGTGGATTAGTTATCTATAAATGACAGAAGTTAGGTTACTCTATCACTTTACTTTTGTATAAAACTGATAATCCTAACTTTACAGTATCCTCTTACTGCAACTTATAACAGTTCAGTATATTCAGTTATTAATTCAAAATGCAGTTTCTTAATGTTTACTGAATATGCCAAGCCTAATATGAAGCCTGTGTATTAGAGAGTATATGATATAGCCCTACCTTCAAGAAACTTATCTACTGGAAAAAAAGCAAAAAAATTAAAAGTATACCAATAATACTAAATTGATCATTGTAATTATTTAGTATAGGCAAATATAGACAATAACAGACAATACTACAGTTATTAAGAAAGATCTTTCAGCATAGGAAGGACTTGAAATTGACCTTGAGGTATTGATAGATTTTATATAAATGGTTCTAAGTAAGATAAATATGTTTATAAAACCCCCTTCAAAAATAGATGAATGAACAAGTTTATAGTACAGTACATAAGACAAATGTTAAAAACTGCAATATATTTAAAACATCACATGAAAGATAATTTTACTGATACAGTGGTGGGTATACTGGGGTGTCTGGATGTTTACCTTTGGTTGTGGAATGGGTGTTAGAGAGCATCTCACAGAAAAAGTGGAACGTGAGTTTTAAGGAATGAATAAAGGTTCATTGCTTAAAAGGAATGAGTGTACATTAATTGTTAGAGAGATGGCACGTCCAGTTATCAAGGCATGAAGCAACATGGCATTTGCTTGAAATTATTTAAGTCATTTAATATGGCTGGAACATAGGTTGTGTTTTGGGAGTGGTAGAAGCTGAGGTTGGGAGGCAGTAACCAGTTCACAGAAGGCCCTATATGTTGTACTGATTTTAATTTTAAAATGGTGGAAAGCTATTAATGATGGTATTATTATTGTTAATTTTCATTGCTTTCTTCCCTATCTTTAAATAAAAGTAAATGTTTAAGCCACTTCTATAGGCTAAGAAATTTTAATTAGATACCTTCTTGAGGAACTAAGCACTTCTGTCAATATACCAGCACTCCCTTAGGACTCATGGTTCAAAAGTTTAAATATTCTGTTTCTTATTTTTGTGATATCCTTTTGTCAGAATAATCACTATGATGTCCATTGTGATTATCCTTCCCTCTCATTATAATTAAACTTATACAGCGAGAAAATATCATTGAATATAAACATTGTTTGATCACAAAAAATGAGAATGGAGAGTACAACCTTAGTGGGACTAAGAAGAACTTCAGTAATCTTAAAGATCTTTTGAATTGTTACCAGATGGAAACTGTTCGCTCAGACAGTATAATTTTCCAGTTTACTAAATGCTGTCCCCCAAGACCAAAAGGTAAAATAATTTTCTAGTTATTTTAAAAATACTTGTCATGGATTGTGTATGTGGTGGAAGATCTTCAGTATGCTTATTTGAAAGGAAATATGAAAGAAGCAGCTTCAACAGTAATTAATTTTATCTCATTATTCTATGTGTAAACATCATCAAATAGGATTGTTTACTTTGGTTTGGGCTATCTAGAAGTGACTTGAAGTTTTATTATTCCAAAATAACGTTTTAAAGATAATAATTGATTGGTATAATAAGTCACTTATTAATGAACTGGAAGACTTCACTACCAAATTCTCGTGTTTTTTTAAGTAAAAACTTTCATATTCTTTTAGGATTTTAATTTCTTATTTTAAAAGCAATGATAGTAAGATTGGAAATCTCTTTAAATAATGTCTTATTATTAAAAATTATTAAAATTTCTGAAAAAAATTACATTAGTTAAGGAAATGATTATAATTATGAATGTATGAAATAACTGGTAAGAACATATCAAAGTTGAATCAATAATAATTTTCTATGAAAAAATGAACAATAGGCAGTTATTAAATATTTCTTATATATAGAACATTTTATTTTATTTCTTTTTGGAGCAATTTTTACCTTCAAAGTATTTTAATGTGATATATATATATATATGTATATACATATGCACGTATTTTATTTTTTCAGATAAATCAAACCTTTTAGTATTTAGAACCAATGGTGTTTCTGATGTACCAACCTCACCAACGTTGCAGAGGCATAATAATGTGAACCAAATGGTGTTTCATAAAATCAGAAATGAAGATTTGATATTTGTAAGTCATTAGATACTGATTATTGTCTGTTTATTGATTTCCTACCTCACTTTACATTTATGTGACATTTGAAGCCTATATTATAAAAATTTAGTTGCAATTTAAATGTTTTTATTTATGAAAAATAGATCAATCTTGTGTTAGAAATTAGAAGAATTAATTAAGCATGAAATTACATTTCTTTTAGAAATTTAAAAATTTTAAATTAAAAATATACAAAAGGCCGATATCTTAACTGTCAAGTTGTCAAGAAAGTAAAGGCAATTCAAGAGGTTAAAAATAAAGAAGGAACTGAAAAAGTACAGCTGTCTTTCATTATTCCTGGGGGATTGGCTCTAGGACTATCCATGGGTACCAAAATCTGAGCTAACTTAAGTTCTGCAGTTGGTCTTATGGAGCCCACAGATATGAAAAGTCAGCCCTCCATATATGTATTCAAGTATTCATCCCATGAATACTGTATTATTTTTAGAAATTAGTTATTTAACAATTTTATTTCTTTATTTTTATTTTAGTTTTTTAGAGACGAGATCTCATTCTCTTGGCCAGGCTGGTATGCAGAAATACTATATTTTCTATCTGTGTTTGGTTGTGCATCAGAACTTACCAATATGGAGGGACCACTGTATTTATTGAAGAAAAATCTGCACATAAGTAGACTTGCACAGTCCAAACCCTCAAGGGTCAACTGTAGTACATAAAGGTTGTTTATTTAGCTACCAAGTGGTGAGGCTAGTCACACTTATCAAAAGGGTTAAGATTTAAAAGCAATCTTAGGTCTTAGACCTGCACAAGGCCAGGAGTTGAAAGTGAGACTACCCCTGAATAAAACAGGGAACTTGAAGTAAATACTCCCCAAGTAAAACAATATTTGGATTGTGAAAAATTCACCCATGGGCAAAAGGAGAAGAGAAAGAAAGTTCTCAATTTTAGTCAGGCTCCTAGTGAGGAAAAGCCTCTTAAGAATTTGTCATCCTGGATTAAAAATGTGGTACATATGTACAATGGAATATTATGCAGCCATAAAGAAGAACAAAATCATGAACTTCGCAGCAACCTGGATGGAATTAGAGTTTATAATACTGAGTGATCTCTCACAGAAACAAAGAACTGAGTACCACATGTTCTCACTCATAAGTGGACCTTGAACAACTACTGTATTACTGTAGGAAAGGGATTGAAAATAGTGGGGCACTGCGGGGAGAGGGGTGGGGAGCTGAGATTGACAGTAGTCAATATCTTCCTGGGGAAGTGGGGGCACACCTCATCAATAAGGGTACCTGCACAATGAACAATTGTATACCTAACCCTGGATTGTACCCCACAATTTCAAAATAAAAATTAAAAGAGAAAAAAAAAGAAGATAATTCTAATGAGGCTATACACTTAAATGCTTTTTTCCTTTTTAAGTATTAAAAGCCTGTTATAATTCTAGAATGTAAAGTAAGTGGTAATAAAACAATTACATACATAAAAAAAAGAATTTGTCATCATAAGCTTTTGTGATTGGGTTTCTTTATATTAATACTACCTACATGGTCTGAGAAACTCTAATTAAAAGTGGTACTCCCCTAATATTCTGTGGTACTTGGGAAAAGAAAATTAAAAAAAAAATCTTTCTGAAGATCATGGTCTTAATCTAGGTAACCCATGATTCTAACAGGTAAAATCATTCCAAGCATAAGCTTTTAACTGTAAATTTAGAAACGTACAAGGAAATAATGCAGGATTAAGAGTCAGCAGACAAGCAAGCATCAAAATTAGACTTCCAAGAACTTTGTATAACAATTTTCCAATAAATACTGTAAAATACATGTGTGTATGTGTGTGTGTTTAAAGACATAGAAGAAGTTGAAAACATGGAGAAATAATAAGACATTGTTTTAAAAAACAAAACAAGATTTGAGGAGTGTGTTTAAAGATATAGAAGAAGTTGAAAACATGGTGAAATAATAAGACATTGTTTTAAAAAACAAAACAAGACTTGAGGAATAAAGCATAGAAATGGTAAATATGCTCACTGACATTAAAACAGAATTGTATGTTAGAAAGCAAATTTCTCATAGGTGAAGAGAATTAGTGAACTGCAGGATAGAGCTGAAGAAATATTCAGAATGCAGCAGTTAGAAAGAAATGGAACGTATAAAAGAGAGATTAGGGAAGGTAGAATGAGAAAGACCAACTTAGATGTCTGAGTCCCATAAGAAGACCATAGATAGAAGTATCCAGAATTGTAAAGACAAGAATCCTTTGTATCAGGAAGTACAGAGCAACCAGGTAACTTGACAAACATTCCAAACGAATAAATAATAGAGCTTGGACTGATTACAGGCAACCCTACTTCAGAGTGTAGACTTTCAGCAATTACTTTGTAAGGATATGCAAGAAATATACATACTAGTACTAATAATAATAGCTAACATTTAGTGCTCATTTACTGTGTGTCATGGACTGTTCTAACTTCTTTTATGTATTTATTCATTTATTGGTCATAATAATCCTATGGGAAAAATACTTATTATTCTTATTCCTGAGATGAAGAAATCAAGACACTTGCAGCACAGATTAAATAGCCTATACAAGTTCACACAACTGGCAAGTGCTAATTAGAAAAAGTCAGACGTTGTACCTCCATAGACCACACTGTTTCACTAGTAGGAAAGGCAAACAAAGAAAATTATTCACTTGTGAATAAATGTAGGTAAACATTGACTGCAAAAAAAAAAAAAAGTGACAATTATAGCCAATTTGGGGGGTTTAAAAACAGAGGGGAGCCAAAATACACTTTATTCATTAATCTTTTTTTTTTCTTTTATTTCTGCTTAAGGAGTCAGAATAGAAGAATTATTTTGGAATCTCAAATCTGGTTATAGTTTGTAAGGGAAATATTTGCTCATGAACTTTTGAAAAACTCTTTGTTGTCGAACGTACTTCCTAATGCCCACATTTTTCCTCATCTTTTCTCTTACCTTTTTTCTCTTGAAGAATGAAAGCCTTGGCCAAGGCACTTTTACAAAAATTTTTAAAGGCATAAGAAGAGAAGTGGGAGACTATGGTCAACTGCATGAAACAGAAGTTCTTTTAAAAGTTCTGGATAAAGCACATAGAAACTATTCAGAGGTATGCATACTTTTTATGTTGTTTATGTAGTTTATACTATTTAAAGATGCACTCTCATATGCATACAACATATTCATGCATGCAGCTTTTAAAACTTGCAATTTTTAAACATACCAAGAATCTTTCTGAGGATGTATCCTAGGGGACTATAGACATTTGTAGGATTTTAAAAATAACTTTTTTCCAAACTAATTACTTTTAGCATTGTGTCATGGGCATTATTATATTTCTGCATATGCTAAGGCAGTGTTTTTCAAACTTGGCTTCCACAGAGGATTCTCTACAATTTTTTTGATTAAAAAAAAATTTTGAAAGGCACTGTACTGAGGAACATTTTGAGTGAAATCTTAATGCCTCTGGGTATCATCCAGAGATGCTACCTGGCAAGAAACCCAGCAGCTTTTTGACAGAGCTGTATACATAGCAAGACATGATATTTAGAATGTCCTAAAGGATGTTAGTGGAAGGTGATGTGAAAATTTCATGCCAAAAAGTTGTAGTCCAGACACCACAGTGTTGGTGATCATGTTCCAAACAATCATATCCAGAAATTCTAGTCAAATTTTAGTTGAGTTAGAGTGATGTTAATACCATAGCAGTATCCTGATATAGGTGTTATGACATTTTTTGTGCACTGAGACTATATGTAATTCTTTAGAAAGTGTTATTTAAAGCCTACATCCATATACCTCAATCCCATGTCACTCTTTCTGATGTCTACCTCTAGTTGCACCACTGTTCTCTATTCTAATTGTTAAGTGGTCTAAGCCTGTTTGACTTGCATCATTCGTGGTACCCTGTTCCACTATTGTTCTCTCTCATTGCTATCTCCATATTCAGGCTTACTCAGGGATTTCTTCAGAATAAAAAAATTAAGGACGATAGCAGTTGTAAGTTCATATAAAGGGACCAAAGCACATTGTAATCTTATCTGTAGTCCTGCTGAGGGTAAGAAAGTGCATTTTTATGATGACAGAGGGAATTTTTTGAACTATGAGTACTTACAGACACCGTCGAACAATTCTTTGGTACTTTTTGTTTTTCTTTTTCATAGTCTTTCTTTGAAGCAGCAAGCATGATGAGTCAGCTTTCTCACAAGCATTTGGTTTTAAATTATGGAGTATGTGTCTGTGGAGATGAGAGTAAGTAAAACCACTATCTTATCTTAATGCCATGCCTTTCTCAGATAATCCATTTTTGTTTATATAGGACATTCAATTTCAGGATCACAGGAATAAGTATAAACTATAATTTAACAGGAGTTAAATATTTTTGAAACCGAAAACATTGTAAGACTGTTATATCTTGTGAAAAGGGAAACTAGTGAATGGATTTGTAGATGGTTACAATGCCCAAACAATAGAGTATTATAGTAAACAAATATCTTAACCTTTTGTGTTCGTGATAGCCATAGATATTATCCAGCTTCAACATAACGTTCTAACAACTGACTGTTTCAGTATAAGCTTATTTGAAATTATGAAATCAAAGTATAAAAATGATATGCTTAATTTTTAATGAAATGAATGGATGTTTATACTAGATAGATTCTTGGGCTAAATTTAGATTGTTCATAAAAACTATCAAAGATTAAAAACTATACCCTTTACTAGTATTCAGGCATATCTCATTTTATTGCACTTTATTATGCTTTGCATATATTGTGTTTTTTACATACTGAAGGCTTGTGGCAACCCTGTGCCTAGCAAATCTATAGGTGACATTTTTCCAACAGGTACTCACTTCATGTCTCAGTGGTCAAATTTTGGTAATTCTCACAACACTTAAAATTTTTTCTTTATTATTATGTCTAGTATAGTGGTCTGTGATCAGTGATCTTTATTGGGACACCCCAAACCAAGTTCTTATAAGAAGGCAAACTAATTGGTAAATGTTATGTGTGTTGTGACAGCTCTATCAACTGACCATTCCCCTGTCTCTTTTCCTTTTCTCAGGCCTCCCTATTCCTTGTGATACAAAAATATTGAAATTAGGCCAATTAATAATTCTGTGGTGACCACTCAGTGTTCAAGTGAAAGGAACTCTGAGTCACACATCTCTCACTTAAAGTGAAAAGCTAGAAATCATCAAGCTTAGTGAGGAAGGTATATTAAAAGCTCAGTTAGGCATCTTTTGTCAAACAGCTAAGTTGTGAATGCAAAGGAAAAGTTATTGAAGGAAATTAAAAATGCTGATACCCAGTAATAAGAAAGTTTGAGAAGGTGTAAGAGGTCTATATAGAAGATCAAACCAGCCACAATATTCCTTTAAGCCAAAGACTAATTCAGAGCAAATCCTAACTCTCTGCAATTCTGTGAAAGCTGAGAGAGACAAGAGAGCTGCAGAAGAAATTTTGACTGGTTTGTGAGGTTTAGGGAAAGAAGCCTGCTCCATAACATAAAAGTACAAAGTGAAGCTGTAATGCTAATGGTGAAGCCATAGCAAGTTATCCAGAAGATCTAGATCATTGATGAAGGTGGCTACACTAAGCAACAGATTTTCATTATAGACAAAACAGCCTTTAGAAGATACACCTCGGACTTTCATCACCAGAGTGGAGACATCAGTCCTTGGCTTCAAAGCTTCAGAGGACAGGTTGACTCTCTTGTTGGGGGCCAATGCAGCTGGTAACTTAAGTTGAGGTCATTGCTCATTTACCATTCCAAAAGTTCTAGTGTGCTAAGAATTATGCTAAATCTACCCTGCCTGTGCTCTCTAAATGGAAAAACAAAGCCTAGATGACAGCACATCTTTTTACAGCATGGTTTACTGAATATTTTAAGCCTGCTGTTGAGACCCACTGCTCAGGAAAAAAGACTCCTTTCAAAATATTACTGCTCATTGACAATGCACCTGGTCACCTCAGGGCTCTGATGGACATGAACGAGGAGGTGAATCTTCTTTTCATGCCTGCTAACAAACCATCCATTCTGCATTCATGGATCAAGGAGCAATTTGACTTTAAGTCTTATTATTAAGAAATACATTTTATAAGGGTAGTGCTGCCACAGATATGATTCCTCTGGTGTATCTGAGCAAAGTAAATTGAAAACTTTCTAGAAAAGATTTATTATTTTCGATGCTATTAAGAGCACTCATGATTCATGGAAGGACTTCAGAATTAACAGGAGTTTGGCAGAAGTAGACTCCAGTCCTCATGGATGACTTTGAGAGGTTTAAGACTTCAGCAGGGGAAGTCACTGTAGATGCAATAGAGATAGCAAGAGAACCGGAATTAAAAGTGGAGCCTGTAGATGTGACTGAGTTGCAATCTCATGATAAAATTTGCACAAGTGAGGAGTTGCTTCTTATGGGTGAGGAAAAAAATTAGTTTCTTCAAATGGATCCTACTCTTGAAGAAGATGCTGTAAACTGTAGAAGTGTCAATGAAAGATTTAGTATATTATGTAAACTTATTTGATAAAGAAGTGACAGGGTTTGAGAAGATTGACTCCCTTTTTGAAAGTGGTTCTTTGGTGGATAAACAGGTATTAAATACACCACATGCTACAGAGAAATGTTTTGTGAAAAGAAGAATCATTGTTGCAGCAAACTTCATTGTTATCTTGTTTTAAGAAATTGCCACAGCCTTCAGCAGTCACCACCCTAAACAGTCAGCAGTCATCCACATTGAGGCAAAATCCTCCAGTAGCAAAATGATTATGGCTCACTGAAGGCTTAGCTAATGGTTAGCTTTTTTTTTTTAGCAGTAAGATATTTTTAGTTAAGATATGCATATTAGTTTAATATACATAACACTATCGCACATTTAATAGACTTTATTATAGCATAAACAACTTTTGTATGTACTGGGAAATGAAAAAATTGTATGACTTGCTTTATTTTGATATTTGCTTTATTGCAGTGGTCTGGAACCAAGCCCACAATATCTTTGAGGTATGCCTTTAATTTGGTGCCTCACAAAATTTAGTTAGAAAATTATTTATGTAATTCCTCATTTTCCACTAGTAATATGGATTAAATACACATTTATACTTATATAACATTTTCCCATATTTTTGGAATTGAAATCGATAGTCTTTTCAATGGTCATTTTCAAACATGTTGCATGGAGGTATCTCTTGAGTTCACTATGAGTGTTGAAGAAATGAGAATACATCTAAATGCAGTAATGGAGAGTTCTACCCATTTAGTCCTAAATAGAGCAGATGTATATTTCTCTCTTTTATTGATTTATATTTTTCATAACCTACCCTAACAGTGCTGAGGATTTTTTTTATCTGTGCCACAAAGGAAGCCAGGACTAGTTTTGGAAGAAACCACCTGTTTATCTGACAAATTGTGTCTTAAAAATATTTTTAAAAAAATAGTTTGAAAGATAAAATATTGAAAAACATTCATTTTTGATTTTTGCAGCAGAAATTAATATGATAAATGGAGTTGGAACTCAAATTCTCCTTTATGTCTATAATAGAATAGACTATACACAATATATTATACTTGCTAATTTTTGTATGTAGATGAACTTCAGGAAAGTTTGATTGTCTAGTTTTGTGTAAGAGAAATTAACTGTGAGAAATTTTTATATATTTAGAAAAAGCAGCCATAATTCAGTACTAATATACAGAGATGTAATAGAGCAATATGATATTTTATATATTATGTTATATATTTTATATTATATACTATTATACATAATATATGTTATTGTAATATGATATATAATTGGTTTTTTTTAACTTTTAACTTTTTTTATTTTAAAATTGTGGAGTACAATTCAGGGTTAGGTATACAAATATTCATTGTGCAGTTACCCTTGTTGATGAGGTGTGCCCACTTCCCCAGGCAGATTTCCACTACTGTCAAGCCCACATCCCCATCCTCCCATCCCCCTGCAGTTTCCCGCTATTGTCAATCCTTTTCTTATAGTATTACGGTAGTTGTTCAAGGTCCACTTATGAGTGAGAGCATGTGATACTCAGTTCTTTGTTTCTGTGAAAGATCACTCAGTATTATGGACTCTGATTCCATCCAGGCTGCTGCAAGTTTCATGATTTTGTTCTTCTTTGTAGCTGCGTAATATTCCATTGTGTATATGTACCACATTTGTTTAATCTAGTCCTCTTTGATGGGCAGCACGGTTGGTTCCATGTTCTTGCTATTGTGAACAATGCTGCGATAAACATACATGTGCAGGTATCTTTTTTATAGAGTGATTTGAGTTCTTCCCGGTAGATTCCCAGTACAGGGATTGCGGGGTGATATGGAAGGTAGATTTTTAGAACTTTTAGGAATCACTACACTGTTTTCCACAGAGGCTGTACTAGTTTGCACTCCCACCAACAGTGTAGAAGTGTTCCCTTTTTGCCACATCCTCTCCAGAATCTGTTATTTTTTGAGTTATTGATGATGGCCATTCTGACTGGAGTTAGCTGATATCTCAGTGTAGTTTTAATCTGCATCTCCTTGATGACTAGTGAGGCTGAACATTTTTTCATGTATCTGTTGGCTGCTCGTCTGTCTTCTTTTGAGAACTGTCTATTCATATCTTTAGCCCACTATTTTTAGGCTGTTTGTTTTTTTTCTTTTCAGCATGTTTGAGTACTTGTAAATCCTAGATGTTAGGCCTTTGTCAGACATGGAGTGGGCAAATATATTTTCCCAGTCTGTGGGCTGTCTCCCTGCTCTCTTGATAGTTTCTTTGGCTTTGCAGAAGCTTGTCAGTTTGATGAGGTCCCACTTGTCTATCTTATCTCTTATGGCATGGGCACTTAGGGGTTGCCAGTTCCAATTTCCTAAGAGTGTCTCCTGCATTTTCTAAGGTTCTTATAATTTGAGGTTTTATGTTTAGGTTTCTGATTCATTTAAAGTTAATTTTTGTGTATGGAGATAGGTAGGGGTCCTGTTTTACTCTTCAGCATGTGGTCAGCCAGTTTTCCCAACACCATTTACTGAAGAGGTTCTTCTCTCCCCAGTGGTTGGTGGTGAAGGCTTTGTCGAAGATGAATTGATTGAGAAATTGAGGTTTTGCTTCTGGAATCTCAATTCTATTCCATTGATCTATATGCCTGTTCTTGTACCAATACCAGGCTGTTTTGATTATTGTAGCTTTATAATAAAGTTTAAAGTCTGGGAGTGTGATACCTCCTGCTTTGTTTTTCTTTGCTAAGGATAGTTTTGGCTATTCTTGATAGTTTATGTTTCCATATGAACTTCTGTATTGTTTTTTCTAGGTCTGAGGAGAATGTTGCTTGTAATTTGATGGGTATTGTGTTAAATCTGTAGATTGCCTTAGGTAGAATGGACATCTTAATAGTGTTGATTCTTCCAATCCGTGAGCATGGAATTTTTCCCACTTGTTTGTGTCGTCTTTGATTTCTCTGAGCATTATTTTGTAGTTTTCATTGTAAAGGTCTTTCATGTCTCTGGTTAGGAAGATGCCAAGGTATTTCAATTTTTTGTGTGACTATTGTGAATGGAATTGTGCTTTTTATTTGGGTTTCTGTTTGTTTATTGTTGGTGTATAGAGATGTGATTGTCTTTTGGACATTTATTTTATACCCTGAGACTTTACCAAAGTCCTTTATCAGTGCTAGGAGGTTTTTGACAGATTCTTTTGGGCTTTCAAGGTATACAATCATGTCGTCTGCAAAGAGAGATAACTTGACTTCCTCTTTTCCTATTTGGATACCCCTGATACCCCTGATCGCCTTCTCTTCTCTGATTAGCTAGGACTTCCAAAACTATGTTGAACAGTTTAACTATGTCTTGTTCCAGTTTTCAGGGGAAATCGTTCCAATATCTGTCTGTTTAGCAGTATGCTGGCTGTGGGTTTCTCGTAGATGGCTCTTACTATTTTGGGGTATGTTCCATGTATGCCTAGATGTTTGAGGGTTTTTATTGAGAAGTGATGCTGGATTTTATCAAAAGCTTTTTCTGCATCTAATGATATAATCATGTATTTTTGGTTTTTACCTCTGTTGATGCATTTAATTACATTTATGGTCTTACGAACGTTGAACCAGTGTTACATCCCGGGCTTGAAGCCTACTTGGTTGTGGTGGATGATTTTTGAGATGTGTTGTTGAATCTGGTTTGTTAGGATCTTGTTGAGAATTTTAGCATCTATATTCATCAAGGATATTGGCCTGTAGTTCTCTTTCTTTGTTGGGTCTTTATCTGGCTTGGGTATCAGTGTGATGTGAGCTTCATAAAATGATTTGGGGAGAGTTCCATCTTTCTCAATCTCCTGGAATACCTTCAGTAGGATTGGTATCAGTTTCTTCTTGTATGTTTTGTAGAATTATGCTGGAAAGCCATCTGGTCCAGGCGTTTTTTTAAAAATTTTTTTATTTTTTATAGGTAGTTTTCTTATGACATAGTCAATTTCCTGGATTGTTATTTGTCTACTTAGGTCTCATTTTCTTCTTGTTTCAACCTAGGGAGGTTGTGTGATGTCAGAAAGTCCTCCATTTCCTTTAGGTTTTCAAGTTTGTTTCCATACAAGTGTACATAGTAGTCTGTAATAATCTTTTGCATTTCTTCAGGGTCAGATGTCACTTCATCTTTTGTGTTTCTGATTATATTTATTTGGACTTTTTCTCCCTTTTTCTTGGTCAGTCTAGCTAGGGGATCATCAATTTTGTTTATCCATTCAAAGAACCAGCTTTTTATTTCATTGATTTTTTTTGTATTATCTTTTTGTCTTCCATGTCCTGGATTTGGGCTTTTATTTTAGTGATCTGGATTCTTCTGCTGAAATGGGTTTTGATGATCTTGCTTTTCCAGCTTCCTTAGGTGACTTGTTAGGCTGTTAACTTGTGATCTTTGCATTTTCTTCATGTGCATTTGTAGAAATATAAATTCCCTTCTTACTACTGCTTTCATGTCATCCCAGAGAAATTAACTGTGAGAAGTACACAGAGATGTAATAGAGCAGTATGATATTTTATATGATATTTTATGTTATATATTTTAATTATATACTATTATACATAATACATGTTATTGTAATATGATATATAATTGTTTAGACTTCTGCCTCTTGCTATTGTAAATAAATTAAAAACCAAAAAATATAATCGTGTTTATTCATTACATTTCCTTTAATATAGTAAACTTTACTTAGTTAATTTAATTTCTTTACCTATAATACCCACATATAACTATAAATATACGTATAAAACTTTATTAATTTTTAATTGCATGTATACTTGAACTTTATTATTATATTTTGATGCAGATATTCTGGTTCAGGAGTTTGTAAAATTTGGATCACTAGATACATACCTGAAAAAAAATAAAAATTTTATAAATATATTATGGAAACTTGAAGTGGCTAAACAGCTGGCATGGGCCATGCATTTTCTAGTAAGTAATTAG
Source organism: Carlito syrichta (assembly GCF_000164805.1). NCBI lineage: Eukaryota > Metazoa > Chordata > Mammalia > Primates > Tarsiidae > Carlito > Carlito syrichta. The sequence continues at coordinate 472,511 of NW_007075728.1, forward strand.
TATATTCTTTTCAATCCAAAGTTATTATTTTGTCTTATGAAGCAATATAGAAATTATTTTGACTTGGAAACAAGAAATAAGTCTGAAAAATGGATGCCAAGTCATGTAATACAGTCTGTGTTAGGTGATGAAAGAGGTGTTAGGCATATATTTATTTATGTAAAATCACTTTTGAAAAATAGTTTTGTCATTTCATCAATCTCTTAGAACTACTGATAGACAGTCTGTAATTTTTATTGCTTGGGTTTAGAAAATTAAACCAAAAATTATGCAGAAACATGTTATGCTGCTGTATTTGTAGGCAATTGGACATTATGTTTCGTGAAAAACAATGTTGGCAGAGAAGCAGAATACCAAAGGCTAACCGGTGATCAGACCCCTCAATGTGCCAGTGTCCTGCTACTGAACAAAAAACAGTATTTCTTAATATTAGCTACCATCCAGAAATTCATACCATTTAGAATCTCAGCCTTGGAACATGAAATGGCACTGGGTAGTTTTAATTTATTACTTTCCTCATGGGTATAGGTTATTGTGCCATTTAAAATGTAAAACAAGAAGCACAGTCAGGAGTCATAAATGCTTCCAAATTAACATTTATTATACAATCTTACATATTTTTTGAAAATCTATTTTGGAGCCTTGAACATATACTCAAATATTTTCAGATTGATATTTGAATGTGTGTGCATTTAACTTTAATAGGAAGAAAAAACCCTTATTCATGGGAATGTATGTGCCAAAAATATTCTACTCATCAGAGAAGAAGACAGGAAGACAGGAAATCCTCCTTTCATCAAACTTAGTGATCCTGGCATTAGTATTACAGTTTTACCAAAAGACAGTAAGTTCTACAGTGATTGCATTTAGCTTTATTGAGCTTTACTTGAGTGGTAGCGTAAAAAGCATATTGTGAATTTTCCTTGAACTTTATTTCCTTGATATATTCTTGATGAATGGTAAAATTTAGCTATCACTTTTAGCAGTAATTTCAATTAAGTTATGGTTATATCCTGGTTTGTGTCATTTTTAAATATAAGCACGGACCATGGATTGTGATGTGATTTTTAAAAAAAGTTTTAATTCCTAATTATGTATGGAAGATAGGATTTTATCCATTTTTTAATGTGAAATTTTCTAATATCATTCTTTGAGTCACAGGTAAATTTTTAAAATTTTCTTTTCCTTTAAATAAAAACTTAAGATATTCATTATGTGGCCCAAGGTCTTAGTTTTTTTTTTCCTTTTCACCCTTTGTGAATAAGTTATTTAGTTTAATTATCTAACAATTCTGACATTTTTTTTTTTTTTTTAATTGCGGATCTCACTCTGTCACCCAGGCTGGAGTGCAGTGGCATGGATTATGGTTCACTGCAGCCTCCACCTCCTGGGATCAGGTGATCCTTCTGTCTCAGCCTCCCAAGTAGCTGGGACTACAGGCATGCACTACCATGACTGGCTAATTTTCTGATTTTTTTGTAGAGATGAGATCTCACTTTGTTGCCTATACTGATCTCGAACTCCTGGACTCAGGCTATTCTCCCACCTTAGCCTTTCAAAGCGCTGGAATTGCAGGCATGAGCCACTGTGCCTGGCCAAATTCTGACATATTAAAACTTTAAAAAGCCAACAACGTTCTTTTGTGTCTGTTTATCTTCTATTTAACTCCATTAGCCAAAAGTAAAAACTTCAAATAGTTGAGAGGGGCTTTTTGGGTTCAAACAATGTTGTAGTTACATTTTGTTATCTTAGCTAATTTCTCTAATTGAATGTTCTAAATTTAGATTCCAAATTGATGAATTTTTGTACATTGATGTATCCTTTTTGAGTCAATAGTACTTAAACTTGAGGGTCTTACATCTAGTACTTAAGGAAATTTTGCTTTTTGGAATGGAAGGTGAAGATGGAGAAAATGTATTCATATGGTGAAGGTATCTGTCTATGTCAGAATGCCACAGGGTGGAGTTATATTGCTTCTTCCTTTCTTTAATATCATTTTCTCATGAATTCAAAGACCACAGAAACTTTACTTGGGAAATCCCATGATCTGAGCAGTACCTACCTGTATTCATTTCATTCTAGAATTTGTTGGAATAATTTAGTCAACATTATCTGCCATAATGATAAGTGACCTTGCTGCAAGTGAAAATTGTTACTTCTGTGAAATCATTAGAACATGAATGATGTAACACTACCTTTGTTACTTATTGTAACGAAATACAGAAAAGGTATCAAGAGGCAATTTTAGGATATATTTGGAAAGTAGAACTAATGGGAAGAGGTTTGAGAAGTGAGAGTGGGATGCCAGTAGAAACACTATGGTTTAATGGAAAGAAGATAATCTAATCTATAGTTCATTGTACAGGATTCTTTTTTTTTAACTTTAAACTGTACAGGATTCTAATTCTGCCCAGATTTCTGCAAATTGTATGAGTTTGGGCAAATCACTCAATCTTTGTGGTTTCAATGTTGTCATTGTTAAAGCTGAGATACTGAATTTGTTGGTCTCAAAGCTTCCTCCTAGCTCTTAAGCTAATGCAAGTGTGCACACCTGTAAACACACCCCTTCCAAAACAAAGCAGCTGAGTTTTAAACTATTTGCATATAAAAGAATTATTTACTTGTGATATTTATTTAACTATACTTTGTTTTATATCATTGAAAAGTTCTTCAGGAGAGAATACCATGGGTACCACCTGAATGCATTGAAAATCCTAAAAATCTAAATTTGGCAACAGACAAATGGAGTTTTGGCACCACTTTGTGGGAAATCTGCAGTGGAGGAGATAAGCCTCTGAGTGCTCTGGATTCTCAAAGGGTAAGCTTACATAGGCTCTAAGTTAGAATTACTCTATCTGCGAGCTTTCATATTTCTTTCACATGATTTGATATATTTTAGCCCATCTCATTTTGAAGTTTTTTCCCTTTATTTTAAAGATGTGGGTTGCAAGTCAGGATTAGGTATGTAAGTAGTCTACGTGCAGGTGAAGTTTGAGCTTCCCACTGGTCCTCACTTCCCCATGGTTTAGGATCAGGTACCCTTAGTGACATTATGTGCCCCGCCCCCGCAATGTCCCACTACTGCAGATCCCTCTCTTGTAGTGTGAAAAATGTTCAGGACTCACTTATGAGTGAGAACATGTGGTATTCAGTTCTTTGTTTCTGTGATAGATCATTGAGTAAGATAGGCTTTAGATCCATCCAAGTTGCTGTAACATCCATAATTTTGTCCTTCTTTATGGCTGCATAATACTCCATGTTTATCTACCACTTTTAAAAAAAAATTCAGTTCACCTTCGATGGGCAGCAGGGTTGGTTCCATGTTCCATGTCCTTGCTATTGTGAATAGTGCTGCAATAAACATATGTGTGCAGGTATCTTTTTTGTAGAATGATTTAAGTTCCTCTGGGTATGTTCCCAGAAGGGGAATTGCTGTAGCCCATCTAATTTTAAAAAGAAGGTTGCTACAGCATTACACAACTTATTCTCATCATGTGTTTCTTTAATTATAGAAGCTACAGTTTTATGAAGACAGGCACCAGCTTCCTGCACCAAAGTGGACAGAATTAGCAAACCTTATTAATAATTGTATGGATTACGAACCAGACTTTAGGCCTTCTTTCAGAGCCATCATACGAGATCTTAATAGTTTGTTTACTCCAGGTATGTATTGATGGAGTGATCTTATTAATTTTTCAACTATCTTTGTTGTGTTTAATGGATCTTTACTAATTTTATAATCCCTTTAAGTAAGTTTCTTGATGTCTTTTAGGCCTCTTAATTTCTTATATCAATAAGATTTTTCATTCTGTATACATATTCTAATCTCCTTGATTGAGCAGTCTTTTCATTTTTTTAGAAAAGCCTTTTCTACTTTAATGACCTAATTTTAGTTTGCCTGTTAATTAGTCTAACATAGATGCTTATTTGCCTAAACTGGCTCTTTAAAAACAATTCTTTTGTTTTTAACCATTTCCTATGTATTGTATAATTGATTGATATTCTAAACATGAGGTAGATTTGTTTTGGTTTGTTTTCTTATCTTTTAAAATATTGAGCTAAATATACATGTGTATTTAGGTGCTTCCTGTTCCAATACTACTTACTTTTCTCATGACAAAAATCAGTATATAACCTTACTTTCTGAGTATTAAAACTACCTATGTTAAAAAAGTAATTATTCTTTGCAAAATCTTTCTTGAAAGCCTGTCATATTATGGGTAATAATTAAAGATTCCCATTAATATAATCTGTTTGCATTTCCTTGTATCAGTTAGTGTTTATCACCCATTGTGATTATTTTGCTTAGTTTGAATGTATATCAGTTTAACTCAGAGAATGTATTTGCCAACTTAAGATGGTAATATTCTTTATTTCTTCAGATTATGAACTATTAACGGAAAATGACATGTTACCAAATATGAGGATAGGTGCCCTAGGGTTTTCGGGTGCTTTTGAAGACAGGGACCCTACACAGTTTGAAGAGAGGCACTTGAAATTTCTACAGCAACTTGGCAAGGTAAATTGTCAGAAGTTTTTCAAATAGAATGTAAACATAAAACATTTTATTTAGGAAAAAAGAGGCTATAGAGGATCTTTTAAGTTCACTTTTCACAAAATTTTAAGGGATATTTGCAGAAAAAATGGTTTAGTTGCCAGATGTTAAAGAAGTGCTGTGTTAAATAATAAATAAATAGCTATCTTTACTGAATAAATTTTTATAACCTTTAACATGTGCATTGAACATCTTCAAGAGGATGATGAATTAGACAGTATTCCTCAAATTGACTTTATTTTGGGACTCTTTCTTGGTAGGAGGAATTTATAATTTCATTATAAGCGAGTCAGAGAAATAGAGAAAGGACACTTAAACCTTTCTACCTGGCTTTTTGCATTAAGTTATCTCAGGTAAAATTAATAAATCTGATTATTTAGGGTCTAGAATGTTGACTGGACCATGTTCACTAGCAGACAGTTTCTATCTATTAAAAGATCACACAATCATGCCTAACCTACATATTATAAGACTAGGAAAGGCTCATTTCTTAGCAGGCTCAACCATAGTGGTAAGCTCTTTCTCTTTCTTCCCTAACCTTGCTACTATAGTCTTCTCTACTGTGTGACCTTATGAATTGAATTTTGACATGGATGTGATATGAAGGTCTCACTTAGACCTCGAAACTAAGCTAACAGTTCCAATCCAGCTTTACCAGAGCTGAACATTTGATTTTATATTAAGTATTGGCTTACTTATGTTAACACTTTGCTATTGTTCCTTGTTTGTAAAATATTTTTTGGAATGTATAAAGGGATATAGCAATGGCAAACAGAGCAAAACAACCAGTTTTAGGTATTTGGGTATATTTGTTATCTCTAGTTATGTAACAGATTACCCTAAAACTTAACAGCTGAAAAGAACAAACATTTATTACCTTCAGTTTTTGTGAGCTAGGAATTGGGGAGCAATTTAGTTGGGTGGTTCTGGATTAAGGTCTCTCACATGACTGTAATCGAATTGTTAGCCAGGTCTTGCATGTCGTTTGAAGGCTTAGCTAGGGGGAAGATCTGCTTCTAGGCTCACTCATGTGGCTATTGATTGACAGGTCTCAGAAAATCTGCCTCCATAGTCAGTTACCTGGGCCTCTCCAGAGGGTTGTCTCATGATATGGCAGCTGAGAGCAAACATCCAAGGTAGAAGGCATAGTCTTTTAATAAACTAATCTCAGGAATAGCATCTCATCACTCTTGCCATATTGTCTTCATTACAAATGAGTCAATAAGTCCAACTCATACTCAAGGCGGGGGGGAATTATGAAAGCATGAATGCTAGGAGGTAAGAAACATTGGGAAATATTTTAGAAACCACTGGCCACACTGACTGATTTAGGTGATAAATCTATGTGGATAGCATCAATTTCTTGGTAGAATACATTATGTTCAACATTTATTAGACTATAAAAGCATCTTTACCCTTCTCCCCCCATTATTTGTTGACATCTCATAGAAAGTGTTCTCTAGAGAAGTTTGGGAAATTATACTTTAGACTTAAGAGTATTCTCTTCATTATACAGTGAGAAACACTGAAGTTTGGAGAAATTAAGTAACTTGCCTGTGGTCACACAGCTAGATATTAGCAGATGTCAGATGAGGACCTTTGTTTCCCTACTCATCCTCCCGTTATTTGTATCGTCCCATATATGTATTTGATTTTGTCTGAGTATACTTCAGTTGCATTATCATCTTCTATTGTTATCTTTATAGGGCAAATCATATATTGTGCTTTAAGACAGACAGAAAATAAATTTTATTTGAATCCTGTCTGCAACAGGATCCAAAGCTGTGTTGTTACTGTACTTAATGGGAATTTGTTTTAGAATTCCCCAGAAAGTATTTCTAAGTTAAATCACTGCAGTAAATTGTAGTATATCTATCTATATCAAAATACAGTCACACGTTACATAACAACAGGAATATATTCTGAGAAATGTGTCATTATGTGATTTCATTGTGCAGATATCATAGAGCACGTACACAAACCTAGATGGTATAGCCTACTACACACCTAAACTGTATAGTATAGCCTATTTATTGCTTTTAGGCTACAGACTTGCATAGCATGTCACTATACTGAAACTCTAGGCAATTGTAACACAGTGGTATTTGTGTATCCAAACATAACTAAAAATAGAAAAGGTATAGTAAAATACAGTATAAAGGATAAAAAGTGGTGCACTTTTCTCTTGCCTTACTTTATAGTTAATGTTTATCATTTGTTTAAATGCTCTTTCGAAGTGGTTTATATTTTAGCTTATAATTCCTTTTAAAGAAATTAAATTTAGGGATTTACTACTTTGTTCTAAAAGTTACTAATGCAAGCTTAGAGATATGTCCGCTAATTCCATTTACTGGAATTTCATGTGTGATTGGAATTTATGAGTAATTTGTCTTGAAAACTTGGTATTTCTATTCTAATGAGACATGTCATTTAGGGTAATTTTGGGAGTGTGGAGATGTGCCGGTATGACCCTCTACAGGACAACACTGGGGAAGTGGTGGCTGTAAAAAAGCTTCAGCACAGTACTGAAGAGCACCTTAGAGACTTTGAAAGGGAAATCGAAATCCTGAAATCCCTACAACACGACAACATTGTAAAGTACAAGGGAGTGTGCTACAGTGCTGGTATGTTGCCCATTGAAACCTATTTTAATCTCAAGGTATGTCTTTGGCATCCTGGGCAATAGAAACATATGCTGTCTAAAGATCTGGACTTATAATATGCCAGTGCCCAGAGAAGGAAGCATTCTGTACTGACTGGAGTTTGTGCTTGGTAATCATGGACTATAATTATAGGAAGTCTTTGGCTAGGTGGTTAATCATTCCTTTCACCACTTGCTTAAGCTTACCAAGAGAGTGTTATTTTTAAAGAAAATTGTCAGCCGGGCTCGGTGGCTCAACCTGTAATCCCGCGCTTTGGGAGGCTGAGGTGAGTGGATTGCCTGAGCCCATGGGTTTGAGACCCGCCTGGGCAACTTGGCGAGACCTCATCTCTACAATTAATCAAAAAATCAGCCGGGCATGGTAGCGCGTGCCTGTAATTCCAGCTACTCGGAAGGCTGAGGCAGAAGGTTCGCCAGAGCCCAGCAGGTCAAGGCTGCAGTGGCCAGGAGCGGCCACTGTGCTCCAGTCTAGGCAACAGAGTGAGACTCCAACTCAAAAAAAAAAAAAAGAAAATTGTCTTTGCTTACATTTTCTATAAAAATATTATTTTAAAATTAGATATTTTTCGTTTAGTATAAATGAGGAAAAAGGAAGTTTTCTCATTAATTTGTTTTGCCTAAATAAAACTAAAGCACAAATGTTTTTAAAACTTCTATTTAAAACGTTTTGATTCAAAAAGCTTGTGTTCTTAACTACTCCATCACAGTTAATTTGTAATGAAGTTTTATGATCTTAGACTCATTTTATATGTTTAAGTCATTTATGTATGGTTGTTTTCTAATATTTCATCAGTGAGATATGACAAAGTAAAACAGGTTTTCATTTTCATGTTAAAAGGTCGGCGTAATCTAAGATTAATTATGGAATATTTGCCATATGGAAGTTTACGAGACTATATCCAAAAACATAAAGAACGGATAGATCACAAAAAACTTCTTCAGTATACATCTCAGATATGCAAGGTACCTAATATCCCGGTTATTTGTTGTAGATGCAACAACAAATTATTGAAGTAATAGTTAGGAAATCCTCTAGACTTTTTCTTAGATAATAAAGGGAATATATAGGGATAAGACCATTTAAATAGCTTTTAGAAAACTAACTGAAAGAAAAACATTATTTTATCCATAGGGTATGGAGTATCTTGGTACAAAAAGGTATATCCACAGGGATTTGGCAACAAGGAATATATTGGTGGAGAATGAGAACAGAGTTAAAATTGGAGATTTTGGGTTAACCAAAGTCTTGCCACAAGATAAAGAATATTACAAAGTTAAAGAACCTGGTGAAAGTCCCATATTCTGGTGAGTATATTTCAGTATAATGAAGTGAAATATTAGAACACAAACTTCAAACTTTGCTTTATTATTCTTTCATAATTTGGCATTTATATATTTGTAATAACAGTGAACATTTATCATATGCTTACATTGGGCTAAATGCATTTCACAGATTATCTCATTTAATCCTCATAACAACCTTTGGAGATAGGAGGTGGGATTAGCCTCAGAAAGACTGTTTCTTAGTAGGAAGGCTGAACTAAAATGAAAAGTTTGATAATGCAGGTAAATTTAATAGACAGCTTCATAATTCCATCCCTTTAAGAGCTCATAATTTAGGAAAAGTCAAATGTACAATCAAATTATTGCAATGAAGTATATAAGCAATAATTAAGTGCAATAATTAAGAAGATAATGGGAAAACATAAGAATACATAATTCTGCTGAGCATTTAAGTCAATCAGAGAAAACTACAACTAAGAGATGATATTTCAACTACTGATTAGTATGATAGATAAGAGGAAGTTTCTATGAAGAGGTAGAGAAGAGGATCAGGGGCTTGCGAGTGAATGATATAATTACAGAACAAACAGGCAGTAAGTGGGGCTGGAAAAGGATTGAGCCCTGCTGTGGTTTGGGTGTGTGCCTCAGGTGATGCCAATTTACTGCTATTAAGAGGTGGGGCCTTTAAGAGATGATTAGGCCACTGAGGGCTCCTTCCTCATGAATGGGATTAAGGTTCTTATAGAGGCTTCTTGAAACCTCTGATCTCTCTTGCCCTTTTGCTTTTCTACATGTGGAGACACAGTGTTCCTTTCCTCTGGAGATGCAGCAGCAAGGTTCCATACTGGAAGCAGAGAGCACCCCTCCCCATACACTTAAGTTTGATAGTGCTTTTATCATGGACTCCCAGCCTCTGGAACTGTGAGGAAAACATTTCTGTTATTTATAAATTACCTACTGCCAGGTAATTATTGTGTTATAGCAGCACAAATGGACTAAGACAAACCCTGTACACCATGTTAATAAGTTCAGAGCTTACTCAGGAGACAGTATGTAAGGTGGGAGAGTAGAGACTTTATCCAGGGGAATAGCATGGTGGGATTCATTTTTTTGGAAAGGTAGCTCTACTTTTGGTATAAAACAGTAGCTCTCAAGTGGCACTTCCTTTGGGGGGCCTGTGAGGTCCTAAATATTTTTATAATAATGTTTTTGCTCTTTTCACTCTCATTTATTTATGAGTGTATAGTGAAATTTTTCAGAGGCTACAAAGTCTGTTTTCTATTTAGCAAAACATTAAAGAGACTTGCAAAAATTTAAAGTGGTGTTACTCTTCTCATTTTTTTTTTTGTTTTGGAAGTAGTTATTTTCAATGAAAATGTTTATGTTAATCTGTGATTGTGCCACTGCAGTCCAGCCTGGGCAACAGAACGAGACTCTGAAAGAATAAGCATTAAAGCAGGATGTGATGTGCATCACAAGCATTCCTTTAAAAGACTGCAAAGACAGAAAAAAATCCTTTTTATATAGCCAAGCATATATAATCTATTATATACAAATTCTCAAGATAAACATTAACTAGTCCTCAAGTAAGAATACTTGACAGCACAATTTACCACACACACAGTTCATTCTAAATTTACTTGGTAATTGGAGCAAGCATCCATCTTAGTTAATTGTCTTTATGCAAATGAGAAAAATACACTTTTTATATTTTCATGACAGGAGATAGTTTTGCAGTTTGGAAGGACGTTCTTACTGATGTTAGGCTTCTACCTTCCTACATAAACTGGGAGGTAAGGGTACTGCCTTTTTTGATAACTATATTCCAAAGAGATGGTTACAAGTTCTTGAGAAAGGTATTTCTGGGTCATAAGCTAGCAAGAGGCTTTTAAGCAAGAGCTTTGAAAAAGATTTCCACACATTTCAAAGAGACGAAAAATTGATACAAGTTTTCTGAATGCTCTTAAGAAAAAAAGGAATAGAGTCTGTCTTCTTATATTCAACAGGCTCTTTTTTTTCCTTTTATTTACTCTTACATAAGTGATAGAACAGACAGGAATAAAAAACAGGTAAGGAGACGAGGGGGAAATTATAGAGTGACACATAAAAATCAAAGAAAGAGTATTTGCAGGAGATGAGGAACTAATGCTGTCTTCAAGGATATTACATTCCCCCTGTGGAATAAAACTGACATACAATTAAAAATAGCATAACTAGACATTTACATTTTTTGAAAAAATTAATGTAAAAAAGTATAGCATTAGATGTTTAATTATGTAGTGTGGACTGTCAGTACTGTAGAAATTCAGTAGCATGAGCATAAGTAGCCAGGGAAGGATTTGTGGAAGTAAGGAAATTTAAATTGGTTTTTGAAAGAGATATTAAATAATCACTCATATTATTAATCTCACAAGTCTAAAACAGATTTCTATAGCCATTTCTATAATAGAGATAAACTTAGCAGTGGAACCATGATATTCACAGTCCATTGGCCAAAATGCTCCCTTGTGTAGTGTAATGCTTGAGTGAACAGTGATACCATTTCCCTCTGTGACTTTCTATTTTCTCTTTTCCCTCTCATAATTGCCTTACTTCTGATTAACAGTTTTTTTTTTCTTTCTGTTATAGGTTTAAGTCTCGTTCTTGCTTGGAAGTCATTTTTTTCTCTATGATACTTATACAGATTCATTTAAAGCTTAACTTGCAAAGAGCAGCTTATTTTTCAGTTCTTAGAAGGTACTCTGCAGCTAACCCTGGTGCTGCCTATGAGACAAAAGTGAATTTGTTTGGATTTTAGTTATGTCATCGTTTGTATGTCATCGTTTTCCAAGACCAGCCTCAGAGTCAGTGTTTTGCTGGAAGACTCACAGGACTCAGCATGTAGCCTTATTCATGGCCATGAATCATTTGAGGGAAAGAATACAAAGCAAAATTGGCAAAGGGAAAAGGCTTATGAGAATAAGCCTGGAAACTAAGCATAAGCTTACAAGGGTCCTATTGATGTAGAGTCGTGTGGGACATGCTTAATTCTCCCATTAATGAATTGCAACAATATGTATGAAATGTTGTTTACCAGGGAAGCTCATCAGAGACTCATTGCCCAAGATTTGTATTGCAACTGGTCACATAGGCACTCTCTGCCTGGCATATACTTCAATTCTAGTCTCCCAGAAGGAAAGCAGGTGATACATAAACTGTATTGTTTGCACAAACAATTTAGGTACAGCGAGTCACTTTTATCATTTAGGGAATTGTGGAACCCCCCTGAAATCTGAGTTCCCAGATGCCAGCAAAAGAGGCTCTTCTGAGCATGGGAGCCTCAGGCCTGCTATTTTAACTCTTTTCTCTGTACCTTTTAAAAAAATATTATACAATGATTTGCAGGTAGAATCAAGAGGCGGCACACCAAGTATAGCTTTTTCTTTTTTCTTTTTAGTTTTTTAAAGCAAGATTTATTGATAGAACAGAAAAGCTCCCACAGTGAGAGAGGACCAAAGGGGGTTGCCCCAGTATAGCTGTCTGTTAAACGCTCTCCATATATTACAGGTATGCTCCAGAATCACTGACAGAGAGCAAGTTTTCTGTGGCCTCAGATGTTTGGAGCTTTGGAGTGGTTCTGTATGAACTTTTTACATATATTGAGAAGAGTAAAAGTCCACCAGCGGTCAGTGTGGTTTTTAATTATTTTCAAGTTGTTGAGTTTTATTTTTAATTTGATTTGTGTAGATTAATGGGGTACAAGTATAATTTTGTTACATGCATAGATTGCATAGTGATACAGTCAGGGCTTTTAGGATGTCCATCACCTGAGTAACCTATAGTTGAACCATTAGGTAATTTCTCATCATCCACCCCCTTCTCACTCCCTTACCCATTCAAGTCTCCATTGTCTATTATTTCACACTCTACTTTATATGTACACATTCTTTAGCTCCCGCTTAAAAGTGAGAATATAAAATCAAAACAGAAGCTGGGCTTGGTGGCTCAGCCTGTAATCCCGTGCCTTTGAGAGGCTGAGGTGAGATTGCCTGAGCCCGCGGGTTCGAGACCCGCCTGGGCAGCGAGACCTCATCTCTACAATAAATAAAAAAATCAGCCGGGCATGGTAGCACATGCCTGTAATTCCAGCTACTCGGAAGGCTGAGGCGGAAGGATCGCCGGAGCCCAGCAGGTCAAGGCTGCAGTGGCTGGGAGCAGCCACAGCACTCCAGTCTGGGTGACAGAGTGAGACTCCAACTCAAAAAAAAAAAAAAATCAAAACAGAAATTAAAAGATTCCTGGAAACATGAAAATGAAGAAACATCTTACTAAAACTTCTGGGATACCATGAAATCAGTTCTAAGAGAGTAATTTATATCTCTACAAACACATACCAAGAAAATGGAAAGATCACACGTTAACAGCCTAACAAATCATCCTAAAGGGAGCTGGGAAGACAATATCACCAGAACCCTAACTTTAGCAGAAGAATCCAGATCACCAAAGTAAAACCCCAAATGTGGGACACAGAAGACAAAAGTATCATAGAAAAAAATCAACAAAACAAAAAGCTGGTTCTTTGAAAGAATTCACAAGATTGATAGACCTCTTAGCCAGAATGACCAAGAAAAAGAGAGAAAAAACCCAAATGAACAAAATCAGAACTGCAAAAGATCAAATCACAACTGACCCCAAAGAAATACAGAAGATTATCAGAGATTACTATGCACACCTTTATGGAAACAAATTTGAAAACCTCAATGAAATGGAGAACTTTTTGACATTGCACAACTTCCCAATGTTGAAACAAGAAGACATTGAGACACTAAGTAGACCAATAACAATCCAGGAAATTAACTCTGTCATAAGAAAACTACCTATTTAAAAATAAAGCCCTGGACAGGACAGTTTTCCAGCAGAATTCTACAGAATGTACAAGGAGGAGCTGATACTAATCCTATTGAAAGTATTCCAGGCAATTGAGAAAGTTAGAATTGTCCCTACCTCATTTTATGAAGCTAACATCACACTGATACCCAAACCAGGTAAAGATCCAACAGAAAAAGAGAACTACAGGCCAATATCCCTAATGAACATAGATGCAAAAGTTTTCAACAAGATTTTAGCAAATCAGATCCAACAACACATCTCAACAATCATCCACCATGACCAAGTAGGTTTGATCCCCAGGATGCAGGGCTGGTTCAACATCTGCAAGACCATAAATGTAATTAAATTTATCAACAGATGTAGAAACAAGAACCACATGATTAAATCATTAGATGCAGAAAAAGCTTTTGATAAAATCCAGCATCCCTTCTTGATAAAAACCCTCAAACACCTAGGCATAGAAGGAACATACCTCAAAACAGTAAGTGCCATCTACAATAGACCCACAGCCAGTATATTGCTAAATGGACAGAAACTGGAAACATTTCTACTGAAAACCAGAACAAGACAAGGCTACCCACTGTCACCTCTCTTGTTCAACATTGTGTTGGAAGTCCTAGCTAGAGCAATTAGACAAGAAAAGGAATTGGGAATCCAAAAAGGAAAAGAGAAAGTTAAGTTACCCCTCTTTGCTGACAATATGACCCTATACCTTGAAAATCCAAGAGAATCTGTCATAAACCTGGTTTGGCAAAGTCTCAGGGCACAAAATAAATATGCAAAGGATAGTCCCAATCTTATACACCAACAATACACAGAGAACCAAATAAAAAGCACAATCCCATACACAGTAGCACACAAAACATGAAATACCCTGGCATCTTCCTAACCAGAGAAGTGAAAGACCTTAACAATGAAAGCTGTAAAACACTGCACAAAGAAATCCAAGGTAACACAAACAAGTGGAAAAATATTCCATGCTCATGGATTGGAAGAATTAACATTGTTAAGATGTCCGTCCTACCAAAGGCAATCTACAGATTCAACACCATACCCATGAAATTACCAACATCTTTCTTCTCAGACCTGGAAATGACAATAGAGATTCATATGGAAACATAAACACCCATGAATAGCCAAAACTCATCCTTAGCAAAAGAAACAAAGCAGGAGGTATCACACTTCCAGACTTCAAACTTTACTGTAAGGCTACAATAAGACAGCCTGGTATTGGTACAAGAACAGGCATACGGACCAATGGAACAGGATAGAGATTCCGGAGGCAAAACTTCAATTTCTCAACCAACTCATTTTGACAAACAACCACTGGGGAGAGGAGAACCTATTCAGTAAATGGTGCTGGGAAACGTGGTCACACATTCAGAAGGTTGAAATAAGAACCCTACCTATCACCATATACAAAAACCAACTCTAAATGGATCAAAGAACTAAACATAAAACTCAAACTTTAAGAACCTTAGAAAATTCAGGAGACACCCTTATGGAAATTAGAACTGGCAACCAATTCCTGATCAAAACCCCAAGTGCCCATGCCATAGGAGATAAGATAGATAAGCGGGAACACATCAAAATGAAGAGCTTCTGCAAAGAAATGCAAACCATCAAGAGAGCGGGGAGACAGCCCACAAAATGGGAAAAAATATATGCCAACTGTATATCTGACAAAGGCCTAACATTTAGGATCTACAAGGTACTCAAATGTGCTGAAAGGAAAAAAACAAACAGCCCCATTAAGAAGTGGGCAAAAGACATGAATAGACACTTCTCAAAAGAAGATATACAGACAGCCAACAGACAGCCAACAGATACATGAAAAAGTGCTCAACCTCACTAATCATCAGAGAAATGCAAATCAAAACCACATTGAGATACCTCCTAACCCCAGTAAGAATGGCCATAATTAATAAAACAAACAACAGATGCTGGCAAGGATGTGGATAAGAAGGAATGCTTCTATACTACTGGTGGGAATGCATGCTAGTGCAACCTCTTTGGAAAACACAAACTAGTGGCAATTTCTGAAAGAACTAGAAATTGACCTTCCATATTACCCAGCAACCCCCTTACTGGGAATATAGCCAGAGGAACTCAAATTATTCTACAAAAAAGGTACCTGTACACACATGTTTATTGTAGCATTATTCACAATAGTAAAAACATGGAACCAACCACTGGATAAAAAAAAGTGGTACATATACACAATGGAATATTATGCAGCCATAAAGAAGGACAAACTTATGGACTTTGAAGCAAGTTGGATGGATTTAGAGTCTACCATACTCAGAACATGTGGTATTTATCTATCTGTGTCTGATTTGTTTCACTTAATATAAGATAATGGCCTCCAGCTTATTTTTGGTGACTGAATAGTGTTCCATTATGTGTATATACCACATTTTCTTCATCTAATTATCTGTTAATGGGCACTTAATTGACTCCATAGCTATTTTGCTGTGGAGTCTGTTGTGGATAGTGCTACAACAAACATATGGGTACAGGTATCTTTTTGACATAATGATATCTTTTCATCTGCTTAGATATCCAGTAGTGGGATTGCTGGATCGAATGGTAATTCTATTTTTAGTTCTTTGAGAAATCTCCATACTGTTTCCAGACAGGTTGTGCTAGTTTACATCCCTATAACAGTGTATAAGCGTTCCCTTTTCTCTACATCCTTGCCAACATTAGTTGTGTTTTTTGTCTTTTTAATAATAGTTATTCTAACTGGGGTAAGATGATATCTTTTTATGGCTTTAATTTGCATTTCTCTGATGTGATGTGAGTATTTTTCTTATATAACTGGTGACCATTTGTCTTCTTTTGAAAAATGTCTATTCATTTTATTTGCCTACTTTAATTCAACTTTTTATTTAAATTGAAATGTAATAGCCTATGTTAAAACAACAACAATACTCAAAGTGATTATGTTTTATTAGTTCATGTGTTTTCATGTGATTTTTGTGGAGTTTATTACAGTTTTAGAAATGAAATTGTAAAGAGTCCACATTTAACAGTCTTTTCTGAAATTTGACTGAAAAGGAATTTTTTGATCCTTAAAATACTGTTGTGAAAAGATTTCAAAACATGCAAAAACATATACATAGTGAATTTTTCCCATTTACTAGAAGAAGTTGAGGCTTCAAATAAAATGTATGAAAAAAATCTCATTGAAAAGTGGGTTTGTGTTTCAGGAATTTATGCGTATGATTGGCAATGACAAGCAAGGACAGATGATTGTGTTCCATTTGATAGAACTTTTGAAGAATAATGGAAGATTACCAAGACCAGATGGATGCCCAGATGAGGTAACAAAATTTTTTTGATCCACAAAAATCATGCGGTTTCTTTTTCTTTTTATTCAAAGGGTTAAGGTCACTTTTCTGAAATTTAATTTGCTGATCCTTTAAGTGAATAGCATAATTGGATGACGTTATCAGGATCAGGACATAGTTATGACACATGCCCTGTACAAGAAAATTAAGAGGAAGTTTTGAATTCTTCTACTAATTAAAACATGGCACTTAGTGTTATTATAATTTTGGTTTATTTTCTTCTCTACAGATTTATATGATCATGACACAATGCTGGAACAATAATGTAAATCAGCGTCCCTCTTTTAGGGACCTGGCTCTTCGAGTGGATCAAATAAGGGACAACATGGCTGAATGAAAGAAATGACCTTCATTCTGAGACCAAAGTAGATTTACAGAGCAAAGTTTTATATTTCACATTGCTGTGGACTATTATTACATATATCATTATTACATAAATCATAATGCTAGCCAGCAAGGATGTGAAAATATTTGCTCCAAACTTTCAAATTTTAGTGAATTTTCCTTCATGAGGCCACCAATAAAAGACATTAATGAAAAGTCCTTGGCAAGGAATTTTGTAAAAAGTTTCATGAACATTATCAACCAGTTAACATCACCCTTTTCTGGCAAAAGAGAAAATAGACTTTTTCAACTCAGCTTTTTGAGAGGTGAAAAAATTGTAATGTAAATTTTGCAATGTTAAAGATACAAAGAATATAAATGTACAGTTTTTACCACAGTGGATATAATATATCTTGGCATCTTGTGTGATATTTTTACACAGGGGCTGGTGTTCATTAATAATGTTTTCTAATTTTTCCATAGTTGATCTATGATTATTTCACTATACAAACAAATTAAGATGCTCAGATAATTGAATAAGCACCTTGTGTTCTTGTTCATCTATATCACTGGCCAGCAATATAAGCGGGTGTATACTTTTAGCTTACCATGTACTGTAAATATTTTCTAAAGCAGAGGGAACAAATGTCTAGTTTTATTTGTACAGGAAACTTCTCTGACTCTAAAGAATACATTTTGAAATGGAACAAGCTTACAAAGATATTACATAATATATTTTCTTATTTGTTTCCCTTGTATCTATTTGTGGTGAATGTGTTTTTTAAAATAGCACTATTTCCCAGTTTTCTTAAGACAACAATGAATAGTTTTCTTTTAAATTTAAAATTTTAAGACTCTGAATGCCAGGAATATCCTTTGAGCTGTTGACTGCTAATAAGATTCTTCTGGGACCTGTGGTCATGAATTAAATTTAAGCATAAGCCGTAAAATAGATTGTTTTGAAAATGTAAAAAAGCTCATTAAAATGCATAATGGGTTGGGAATTTTTTTAAAAGACTATATTTGAGGGGTTTTAGAAATCTCTGTTGCAGTCATAGATGTGATTTATTTTCTTTTGTTAGAGAGTCTTAAATACAAGGGAGAAATGAGTTAAGTTGGTGCAAAAGTATGGTTGTTAATTTAATTCAAGAATACTAATAGAAAATGCATTATGTATATCTTTAAGTAAAATGAAAGTATATGTATTTTCTATTACATATAAAGGGTTGTTTGTTGTTATCATTTGTTTTAGTGCTACTCCTCTTTAGACATCATACCTAAAATAAAATATGGTGGGTTTGTGTGTGTGTGTGTGTGTGTGTGTGTGTGTGTGTGTGTGAATTTACACAAAGTTAAAAATACTTGATATTTTTGTCAAAAAAGAAAATAATTTAAAAAAATTTGCAGTGGTATATTCTATTTTTTTAAACCTGTACTTCTGATTTGGGGAAGGAAAGGGGAGAAATGGTTTTTACATTCACTATCTTTAAGGCATTTAATAGTTACTGAATACATAAATTATCTAAAATGACAGTGTACAAGATTTGAATAAGATTTCTAGTAGATTTTTAAATGAAAGTTGAGTATAATTTTTATTTAATTTATAAAGACCCCTAAAGGATCTGTATGTGTAATTCAGTTAAGAGATCTTTCATTCTATTAATTTTCAAGTGAAAAGTAGTATATGCTACAATATGCTTTATTTCGGATTTTTTATACTAAAACATACTTAAAAGTAGATTCTTCTCAAATGTCTCTAACATTTTTGGTTTGATTTTAAGAACAAGATGTAAGTGAAGTTTCTTTTAAAATGTTTTAAATGTTTCATTAAAGGTTTTAGATGAAGAATTCCATATATATATTCTTAAGTTTCTAGAGTGGGATGACTACCTTGTTGTAATACTCCAAGTTTTCAAGAGACTTATTTTTCATTGGGGGCTTGTGGTGTTTTCAGTTTTGGTTCTGCCTATACATAAAAAGAAACAAACCTTGCAGCTCATTAGTTGGTCCTGTACAAGAAACAGGTAGGTAATGTTTATTCGGGTTAATGCCGCAGTGTTTCTTCAAATGAATATTGTTCAGAAATGAGGATAGAGGTTTTCTTAGAGTTCTTTAATTCTATAAATATTTCAGTATATTAAGTTATGCAGTCTTTATATAAATAATCTCTACTTCCATGGGTATTTTCTTGGGAAATAGTCACTTTTTCATGTGATTTATATGCTTGTATGCTGCCAATAACACTATAGTTTGCTGTGGAAAAGTGGTCTTATAACCACTTCTGTTTTAGACTTCTGTTTTAGACTTCTGTTTTAGAGTCCAGTGAAATTTTTATCACAATTGTAACTTCTGATATTTAAGTTTTACTTAAACAATTTTGCTATGTAGTAGATTAAGAAAATACAGATCTGGGGAGCCATTCTCCATGTGGTGGCATTATGTCCTCAGTTTATTGAGACGATGTTAATTTCTTCATTGTGCCTTTAGCATGTTAGCACAAAAATGAAACATTGATCTAATAAATCTTCAGAAGGTATTTGCTTTTGTAATGTCAACTAACCAAAGGAGTGGAGGCACACACTCCTTAGTAAAATGCATATTATATATGTAAGTATTAAAATATTTAATTTCAAAATTCTGTCAACTTTGCTGAGACTTAGGGGTTTGCAGAGCAAGCCTTTTATAAGTAAATTTACCTTTCAGTTTTTAAGAAATGCTTTCCACAACTGCTATGAACTACCTTTGTGAATATTGCTGATCCACCCTAAATCTGGTATTCAAATTATTTCTAATGAAATTTTTCCTAATTTTTCAGTATAATTTACTCAGAATCTTTTTGTTTGCTGCATATTATAATAAATAATGACAGTAAGTATAAGTATAAGTCAGTAGGATTTTTCAAGCAAAGACTAGGTTATATGAGAACCTTCTTTAGGGAAAGAATTACAGTTTGAATATGAGAAAATATTCTTTGCTCTCAGATTTTAGTTGATTGCACTTAATTTCAAGATAACTAACTGATAAGTGTTTCATGATGCTGACAGTGGCATTAGATTTCAAAATGACACTGAGAGAACTGAAAAACTAACTTTCACATTAATCAAATTTATGTAATGTGCATATCCTATAGCCTTTAACTTTCACCTTAATCAGGTCCTTAGTAAAATGCATATTATATAAGTAAGTATTAAAGTATTTAATTTCATAATTCTGTCAACTTTGCTGAGACTTATTATAATTATATTATAATATGTTCTTCTTAGATTGAAAAATTAATTTCAATTATGCTTATGCCAGATGGCATTGCTTAGTTGTTGCAGGCCCTAAATATGGTACATTCTTTTTCAGTTTATCAGATTGATAAGCAAAAGCTTTATCTCTAACCAGATTTAGGGTGAATCAGTCTTTACTAATATGGTTTTAAAAGTTGTTAATTATAACATTATTCCATTGTAAGACCTTTATTTACTCTGCAATTTACTTAACATTTTATTTTGAATATAACTGCAACAGGTTTCTAAAATGAGAGTTTTCTTTTTCTTTTCTTTTCTTTTTTTTTTTTTTGAGTTGGAGTCTCACTCTGTCGCCCAGACTGGAGTGCAGTGGCCGCTCCCGGCCACCGCAGCCTCTCCTGCTGGGCTCCAGCGATCCTTCCGCCTCAGCCTTCTGAGTAACCGGAATTACAGGTATGCGCTACCACGCCCGGTTGATTTTTTTTTTTTTATTGTAGAGATGAGGTCTCGCCTGCCCAGGTGAGTGTCAAACCCGCGGGCTCAGGCCATCCACTCACCTCAGCCTCCCAAAGGCGTGGGATTACAGGCTGAGCCACCGAGCCCGGCTAAAATGAGAGGTTTAAAAGAGCTCTAAGAGTCCCTGTTCTGGTTATCCTTATTTTAAGATTCTGTGAATAGTTTTGATTTTAATACCTGTAGAAGGAAGATACATGGCAGTATAAGCACTCCTACAGGTGCTGTTTATTGAAGTCAAGTAACTTATCTTTGAGCAGTGTGAAGAGAGAAAGGCATACTTTTAGATCTGAACTACTGGTATATAACATTAATAAATTGATCTAGTTGGTAGGGAAAAATGGTTTAGCAGGCATATTATAGAGGCAAAAGGTAGCTGAGAAGGCAAATGACCCTCTGCAAATGATAAGACCTTATCAAAACAAGTACTACAAACATGAAAGGTATGCAGTGGAGGAAAACTGTTGATTAATTATTTATCTTTTCAAGTATGGTTATATATATAGATAAAAAATGTTTAGGTGTTTTACACACACACACATGCACACACAAGATAACCATGTGGATGATATTTGCAATGAAAATGTTTAGGGTCCTTTAAATACTTGGAGTACATATTATAGAATCTCAGATTGTGAATTCTTTCTAGTAGCAAGTAGTATAAGATTGTGAGTTGGAATTTAGTTACTGAAATAAAAACACTAGAAATTAAAGAAATCAAAGATACTAAAGTAAATGGGAACTAAATGAGAAAGATAAGCCTAACTCTGAAGGCACTCAATTATGAAAGTACCTAGTGGAACACTACTTGAAATACACATATAATACTGTCTTCCTCTGCTTAGTAGTTTTGTTGAAGGCTGTTGTAACAATGACCCTTTAAGGCAATTCTAAATTTAAAGTATATTAGAACAAAATTTATTATTTTTATGTCCTTAGTAACACTTAAGACTCTTCGATTTCTGATTGGAGAAAGAGAAAAGTTGTTTGCAGAATTAAATGCTTTATCTTCATTTTTAAGAACAATTGCTTTTTGACAACACCAATGAACACTTCCAGTCCGCATTATCAAGATGTCTAAACTCTTGATCTACAGACTGCAGGTCTACAGCTAAATTACAGGAATTGGATTGTGTTGACTGATAACACTTATTAACTACAATTCAGCAAGCATTTTTAAAACAAAACAAAAATTAAAAACAAAAATAATTATTTCTCACAAATTCTGCCAGCATTGCTCCCCTCCCCTCCCCTCCTCTCCCCTCCCCTCCCCTCCTCTTCTTCCTTCCTTTTTATGTTTCATGTCCTTATTTGTATCAATAATGTTGATACCACTTCTTTCTCTTTATTTTGTAACAGTGCATTGCAGTTTCTTGAATAGAAATTGATGTTAGAAGTAAAGGTTATTATTGGCAAAGAAAACTGAAATGAGTTTCACCTTTTTACTGAAGGATTTTTAAAAACATTGAAATTTATTTTAAGCTAGGTATGGTGGCTCATGCCTGTAATATTGGGAGGTTAAGGCTGAAGAATTGCTTGAGACCAGCCTGGGTAAGACCACTTCTCTACAAAAAAATCAAAAAATTAGCCAGGCATGGTGACACGTGCCTATAGTCCCAGCCATTCAGGAGTCTAAGGTGGAAGGTTTGCTTGAGCCCAAAAGATTGAGGCAGTGGTGAGCCGTGATCTGTGCCACTGCACTCCAGCCTGAGTGACAGAGTGAGACCCTAACTAAAAAAAAAAAAAAAAAAGCTGTGGTTCAATCCCAGAACACTGGGTATATCATTACAGTTTCTTAAGGAGGCATCATTTATTTCAAAAACTAAAAATTGAGACTTTAGAAGACTATCCTTTTGCTAAAAATAGTTTGGAAATCTGAGACACAAGGAATGATGAGCATAGTGCTGGGAAAAAGGAATTTCTGATTTCTGTGTGATCTGAGAATATTCACATTTAATAGGATTTTAAAAAATCTTGAATTTCTCCTGTTTTAGTACTACTGTCCTAAATTTGGAAAGTTGGAGTACTGATAACCCAATGAAATGCTAAAAATGCCTTGACTGTAGTAATTGCCTTTGTCATTCTCTCATAGTTGCTCCAGCAATTTAGCTATTTAATAGGCAAATTCTTAGTAGGACCATTTTTCCTTTCTTCAGGGAAAAAAAAAGATGACTATCCACATTGCATACAACTTCTCACCTTTCTATGTATATACTCACTCAGCAATACTGACAGGGCAGGCTGCCTACAACTTTCAAGTTGCATCAGGTAACTCATATTAATGGATGTAGTAGTGAAAACATCACCTCCTATATATCTTAATAAAGTCTACATCTTGTTCATATATTGTGAATAAAGAAGAGTAAATAAACCAATTATGGATATAGCAAAGGAATTCTGCATAATCTTAGTGGAGGGTAAATCCTGATGGTATGTCTTAAAATTTCCTGCTAAATGTTCAGAGAAAATTAAGAAAGTAGAACTTGCAGTTCTGCTGCAGATATGGGGATATTTACCCTAATAGTATTTTCAGGAAACCTAGCTTGATTTGGCCCAAAATAATCTCATATACAAAGATCGCATAGAAAGGGTATCTTAAGTCTGGGCTTAGCGAGAGTTGGAATTTCAGTTATTCTTTCTAGTGCATTTTTCAACATGATATTTCCCTAAGAGGGGTGACAATTGATTCTGGGGTGGATGAAAAAATGGTTATGAAGCACAGAAATACAGTACATAAACAGGCAGTGGTATTAAATTTCATGGTAGAGGAGATGAGGGGAAAATGTCTAAAAAGTTCCTGGAGGGCAAGAGGGGCGGGGTGGCTGGGGCTGGCACTCCCTTAGGCTAAGCTCGCCGCCCGCCCTGCCACCCCGGCCCCCTGAATGAGGGTATACATTCTGAGCTGGCGTGCTATGCGGATGAGTGGTCCAGCGGAAGTAGCCGGAGCTGGGTGGAGCTGCGGTCGCCCCGAGAAATTATACCCCTATTTCCATAAAGCTTGGCTATCAGAGCATTATGAACATAAATGACCTCAAGCTCAGGTTATCTGAAGCTGAGCAAGAAAACCTACTACATTAGAGCTTTGCACAGAGCTCCAAGCCATGCCTGAACTTTGAGGAACTGAACTTCCTTTTCTAAAAGGCCATTGAAGGATTTAACCAATCCTCTCACCAAGAGAAAGTGGATGCATGAATGGAACCTGTCCCTTGAGAGGTACTGGGCAGTGATACCCAGGATCAAGATCAGTTCGAGACCTGGGAAAGTGAAGGAATTCTCCAGATTTCTCAGAATGAAGTAGTTGTTCTAGCTGGTGGGCAGGGGACAAGACTAGGAGTTACATATCCCAAAGGGATGTATGATGTTGGCTTGCCATCCCATGAGACACTTTTTCAGATCCAAGCAAAGCGTATCCTGAAGCAACAACAGCTGAAAAATATTATGGCAACAAATGTATTATTCCATGATATATAACGACCAGTGGCAGAACAATAGAATCTACAAAGGAATTCTTCACCAGCCACAAGTACTTTGGTTTAAAACAAGAGAATGTAATCTTTTTCCAGCAAGGAATGCTGCCTGCTGTCAGTTTTGATGGAAAAATTATTTTGGAAGAGAAGAGCAAAATTTCTATGACTCCAGAAATGGCAATGGTGGTCTTTATGAAGCTCTTGCAGCCCAGAATATTGTGGAGGATATAGAGCAAAGAGGCATCTGGAGCATTCATGTCTATTGTGTTGACAGTATATTAGTAAAAGTGCAGACCCAGGGTTCATTGGACTTTGCATTCAGAAAGAAGCAGACTGTGGAATAAAGGTGGTAGAGAAAACGAACCCTACAGAACCAGTGGTTTGCTGAGTGGATGGAGTTTACCAGGTGGTAGAATATAGTGAGATTTTCCTGGCAACAGCTCAGAAATGAAGCTTAGATGGACGACTGCTGTTCGGTGCAGGAACATTGCCAACCATTTCTTTACCATACCATTTCTGAGCGATGTCATCAATATTTATGAATCCAGTTGCTGCACCATGTAACTCTAGAGAAGATTTCTTATGCGGATTCCCCAAGGGCAATTAAACCAGACAAACCAAATGGAATAAAGATGGAAAAATTTGTCTTTGACACCTTCCAGTTCACAAAGCAATTTGTGCTATTGGAAGTATTATGGGAAGACGAATTTTCTCACTGAAGAATGTAGACAGAATGGGAAGGACGACCCTACTACTGCAAGGCATGCCTTGATGAGCCTTCATCATTGCTGGGTCCTCAGTGCAGAGGGCTGCTTCATAGATGAAAATGACTCTTGCCTTCCAGCAATTCCCTGCTTGAACAGTGCTAATGATGTACCGACCCAGTGTGAAATCTCTCCTTATATCTCCCATACTGGAGAAAGACTAGAAACTTATGTGGCTGATAAAGAATTTCCTTCACCTTTAATCATTGATGAGAATGGAGTCCATGAGCTGGTGAAAAAAAGATATATGAACCAGATGCTAAGTTCTATACCACAATAGGAATAGCTTTTATTTTTGATAGACTGTGAGTCTACAGGACCTCTCCTGGAAGACTGAAGTTTGAATATCCACAGGATTTCCTTTTTCTTGTTGAACTCATAACTATTAGAAACTTCCCAAGATCCAGATGACTGAATTCAGATAGCATTTTTATGATTCTCAACTCATTGAAGGTCTTGTTTATATTTTTCAATTGTATAATTTTCTTTTCCAAACCAGGGAAAACATTGGCCATCCAGGAACTTTCCTTCAACTTAACTACAGTCAGGATATTCACTATCACTTTACTTGAAGCTGGTGGAAGCATTTGAAGTTGTACATAGTGATAATATGTGATTGTACATGTCAAAAGGTTTCTATGGTACTAAAAGTTTGCTTTATCAAATATTAAACTTTTTAAAGAAAATATTTGGACAGAAAAAAAAGTTCCTGGAAGGGAGTGGATAGGTAAGAAAATGTTATGAAACACTGCTTTAGGGTGTACTCACAATGGACATGGGTCAAACTAACACTACCTCAGAAACACTCAATAAAATAGGGTAGATATTTTAGTGAATAGATAGCGTCAGAGTAGCTGAGTAGTAGCAGATCTTTAAGCAAATATTCTAAGTAGTATATCTATAAAAATTAGTTGCCATGTTGACCTCTTTAAAAAGTTATCTAACTTAATTCTCTCTAGAATTTAAAGGTTTCCTTACCAGATGCAAAGATTGACTCTTTTTCAGTTAGGATACATCCCCGAGTACTGTTTTGACTTGTTTATACATTTCAGAATAAATCAAAAAGAAATATCTTATAATCCTTTCAAAAATCAACATACTTGCAGCATATTAAAATTTTATCTTGGTCCTGAAGGAGATAATAAAGTACCTTTTGATATTAAAGCCATATGTTATTTCTTCCTCAGAGAAAGGAAACTAACAGTGCCAAATAAAGGCCATATCTATGTTATGAAACTTACCCAGAAGGCAAAGTACTTTTTCTTTGACTAAAAAATCCTTTTTTAAAATTTAGAGCCATCCTAATGCATGTGAAGAGTGGTATATCACTGTGGTTTGGAATTGTATTTTCCTAATGATAAGCGTCTTTTCATGGGCAATTTATTGGTCATTTGTATATCTCCTTTCAAGAAATGTCTATTTAAACCCATGCCCATTTTTAAATCTGATTTTTTGTTGAGTTGTAGGAGTTCTTTGTATATTATGGATATTAACCCCTTATCAGATATATGATTTGCAAATATTTTCTCCTGTTCTGTGGGTTGCCTTTTCACTCTGTTGATTGTGTCCTTTGATATACCTAATTTTAAAATTTTGATTTATTTCATTTTATCTATTTATACTTTTGTCATTTCCAAGAGGTCATTGTCAAATCCAATTTCATGAAGCATTCCCTGATTTTTTCTAAGTGTATACTTTTAGCCCTTACATTTAGGTCTTTGATCCAGTTTGACTTAATTGTTCTATGTGGTAAAAGGTAATGATCCAATTTCATTCTTTTGCATGTGACTATCTAGTTTTTCCAGCACCAATTGTTGAAAGGACTGTCCTTTTCCCATTAAATGGTCTTAGCACCCTCATCAAAGATCATTTGACTAAATACCCAAGTATTCATTTCTGTGTTCTCTATTCTATTTCATTGGTCTATATGATTGTCCTTACACCAATATCTTACTCTTGAGTATTATTACTTTGTAGGAAGTGTCAAAATCAGGAAGGGTGAGTCCTCCAACTTAGTTCTTGTTCTTCAAGACTACATTGGCTATTTGGGAGGCCCTTGAGGTTCCATAAGAACTTTAGTATGGGTTTTTCTATTTCTGCAAAAACATCATTGGGATGTTGATAGGGATTGTACTGAATCTGAAGGTCACTTTGGGTAGGGGTATTATCTTCTTATATGGATTCTCTCATTTCATCTATGCAGCTCTATGAAGTAAGTATACTATTATTTTTCTTACTTGAAATGTGTGGAAACTAATGTTTAGCAAGATACAATAAGTGCCCAAGTCCCACATATAAAAAGAAATGATGCTGGAATCTGAACACAGGCAGTGTGACTCCATTGCCGAGTGTTCATAACTGCTTTACTATGCTGCCTTTCACAGCGTTGGCAGCACATGCAGTGATCCATATATTTCCCAGGTAGGAAGATGACAAAATTATTTCAGTTCCCAGTGGAAATTATTTGAATACATTTTTATTTGAATTACTACATTGTATTAATAAAAAATGAATTGCACAATTTGATAAAATGTAGAAAGTCCTTGCAGAAGGAGCAATGTAGGGAATAATAAGAGAGCTAAAGCAAATGAACATAAAGCTTGGACTGGATGACTCTTACCTCAGGGTACTAGGTCAAAGTATAAAGGAATATTATTTAATTAGAAATCTCTCTGGTTGTTTGAGGAACAGAACCATGTTTTCCAACAGTCATATTTGCTACATGAAAGACAGCTAAAAGAGAATCATAGATTTAGTTGGGAGAGTATCATAGATTTAGTTGAAACCATTGATATACCTGAGGAAGCCAAGTCCAAAGAAGTTATCTTGACTTGCTCATGTCACAGATCTGGTCAAGAGCACAGCCAGGTTAGAACCCAGACCCTCCAACTCCGACTAGTGCTCTTTAAACCTCAACATGCTAACTTATTTTTAAATAAATTAGCTTAGGTTGTCAAAAGACCATAAACTTTATTTAATCATTTAAAAAATCTTTTTTGAGGGCCTACAGTGAATAAGAAACTGTGCTAAATGCTTTTGGTGAACAAAGTTATTCGGATGTGATCTCACAGGATTTTTAGTTTGAGAAGGAACTAAGATGTATCTTTAGAAAGTATTACAAAGGTGACTTACAAATACTTGGGGGGTGGGGAGGTGGACAGAACATTAAACAGCAGGACATTTCTAAAAAGTTATTTCTGATTAATCTGCAGTAGAGAAAATAAGTGATAAAATTGAAGAAGTATCAGTTATGCATAAAGCAAATAGACATTTAATCTCTTTAAATCTAATCAGTAACCTGGTAAATGTTAACCTGGAATCAAGATTGTAAAACTATTTTGTATGATGGCGAATGACCCAGAGAATTGCGCCAAGTAAAGCCATACATAAGAATTGACATTCACAGCTGTTAGAACTCTCAAGCAGAACTCATCACAATTTCTCCACCAAACCACCTCCACTTTTGGTATCTTAGTCATAAGCATGACACCACAGTTCTCTTAGTCACCAAAGCTCAGAACCTGAGTAAAAACCTTTGAATCATTTTTATTATTTGTACTTTCTATTCTTCTTTTTCAGTGTTTTCTTCATCAATCTCTTCTTTTATGCTCTTATGATTTTGACTATTGTAATAACCTCCTAATTAGTCTTACTACCTTCTCTCATTAGTTCTGCACATCACTGTCAAGTCATTATTCTCAAAAGTACCATCTCTCTCCCTTTCCTATAGGATAAAGGTCAACATCCCAGACTATCAACAGTGGCAGAGTTAGATTTTAACTTCAGAAGGAAGGAAGCCTGGGGTGGGACTTGCCTTGTTGGTGTTTTGTTTTGTTTTGAAGATACCATGCCTTTTCCACTTGTCTCCTAGTATTACTTTCCTACTGTTTTCACTAGCATCTTTTCATCCATCTTAACGACTGGTTATGTCAACATATTTTAAATTATAGAAAAGACACTACATTTCAGGATAATTACGTTCAGGGGGAGAAACTCCTGCTTCTCTTTTAAACTGGGCTTTTGTCAGTCATTCCAAGGCCCCCAAACATATCCCAAACTGCCTTACCCATATTTATCTTCCACTGGTCCTCAATACTTTTCTAATCCAGCCAAGCTGGTTTGTCATTAATTTCCTAAGTTCTTCTCATAGCTTGGACTAAGGAGGTGGTAATAGACATGAAAAGGAGTAGAAGGGCATGCTATTGATGAATTGGATGAGCAGGGTGAAAGAAAGGGAGGAGTCAAGGAATGTCTTTCAGGTTTTAGGTTGCTCAACTAGATGGCTCATTGGGCTATTCACTGATGGGGGGGTAGATGAGTTTTGACAGAATTCCACTTTGGACATGTTAAATTTGAGATGCCTACTAGATATCCAAGTGATGATGACATGTAGGTAGTCACTTAAATAATGGATAGGGTTAAGGTAATTTAAGGTATTGTTATTAGAGAAAGGAAGCACGTTGTGGATCAGCACCTGAGACAGTTTAATATTTAGAGGTTAGATTGAGGATGAGGAGTCAGCAAGGAAAGACAATGTGGTCAATACAAATTATTAAAGTGTTCATGGAAGTATATAGCTATGCAAATAATACAATCAATAGTTTTCTAATTTGGACTTTTGATGTGTACATATTAGTAAGCTAACAAGCTATATTTTAATTCTTAAACTACAAATACAAACCTATACCTTTTCAAACTGGCTCAGCTGCATCACTATTTTAGCCCAAGCATAAGCAATTCTCTTTATTGGTACAATTTCATCTAACACTTAGCAGACCTGATCCACCACAATCTATCATTTTGTATCTAAATGGGTGGTTCCCCATATTTACAAAGATAACAGTATAGACTGCACCCTAAAATGGATGACAAATTCAAATTTATTAATGCACTGGAAATGTATATAATGTAGGTGTAAGTGGGAAATAACCATGGTTTTAAGAAATAACAGAGCCAAATGGGAATTAAAAATTTAATCAGAACATTACAATAAATATTTGGAAAAGAAACTGGAGAGAGCTTATCTACCAATTAATGGATGAAAAGTAGAAATTCCACTTTGGATTCATTGGATTAAGTTTTGTTCTAATTTATAGCATTAAAATTATGTCATATGTGGATGTAAAGTGGAAAAAAACCCACCAAAACCTTAGTATTATAGTATCTATATTGAGATATGCAAATAGTAGTACTTTAATAATATTCACATTGTGATTCTATTACTGGTAGTTCTTGATCTTTAACCTGCTTCAGAATGACGTGGAAGGCCTGTTAGCACAGATTGCTAGGCCTATAGTTAGGTGAGTCTCTGATTCAGTAGTTCTGGAGTGGGATCTTTGAATTGCAGTTCTAACAAGTTCCCAGGTGATGCTAATGCTCCTGGTAGTGTCAGGGACCATGTTTTAAGAACCCTTGCTACAGACTTCTCGGTCAATACTGAGAATTACATGTTGACTCGGATTTTATTCAGTACCTCCAAAGCAAAGACAGGGTATCTTGGAGAGGCTTTACAACCTAAAGACATTCACTAAACCTTCTTTTAAGTCCTCTGTAGAAACTGAAAAGAATCAGAACAACTACTATAATAAAACTCAAGAAATTAAAAGTATGCCTACATTACATTGTGAAAGCTTTTATCAGGAGTGGCAGTTGGTTAGTTAGTTTTAAGTTGTTGGGAGAAATGTATTGGCATTCTGGAGTGAGCCTAATAGTCATGGGTATCAGTTTGTATGTCGTACAGATGGACTGCAGAACATCCCATAATCCACTTATATGCAGCTTAAGAGAGTTTCAACTATAATGACAAGAAATGAACAAGTACAGTAATTCTAAGATATCTGCATGGATCATAACACCTTTCAGAACAGGAAAATAAGGAAAAAAAGGGAAACCAAAGAAAATAGTAAGATTCCTATTACCATCATAAGGTATTACAAAGTGCTTGCAAGTGCATTCAGATATTACAGCATATCACCTACAAGCAAAGTTACAAAATATAAAATAAAAACTAAATTAAATGTATTAAGCTTTTATTTAGTGTAATTCCTATGATGGTTAGTATATCTCAGTCACAAGCGATGATTCTTTTCCCTCTAAATTTTCAAAATCAATATATGGGAGACATGCAATGCTAAGTTCTTCTTTTGTACATCCTCTAAGACAACACTTTTCTGAGTATCCTCTACGTTTTCTTTGGGGGTGATTCCCCCAAAACAAATTGCTTAAGGTTTTAATTTTGTTTGCACTTTTTTTCTGAAATTTTACACTCTCATGAATATATGGATTAATATCATGTGATAAGGAAAATTCTCTTGTCTTATCAGGGGGTGAGTTCGCCTTTTCATGTGGATAGTGAGACAGTGACTGCATCTTCCAACTGTTTATTGCTTCTTCCTGAGAGGCAGAAGTAGACACTGTTGAGAGAGAAGAAAAAAAATCCTCATTTATTAAAATTTTCCTTTAGATGAAAATTTAATATTGGAATATGAAATCAGCTAATTATTAAAAACAAGTAATCACATTTTAAATAATAAAAAGCATTTTTTCAAAAGCTATATAAATTTTTAAAGTAGTTATAGTGTATAAAGAGGCTAATAAATCTTTGCACGTTTTTGTATTAACATTTTTGAGATATTCATATGCCATTAAAGTAATCATTTTAAAGCATATAGTTTAGGCTGGGCATGGTGGTTCAAGCCTATAAACCCAGCATTTTGAGAGGATGGGGTGAGAGGATTGCCTGAGCCTGCGGGTTTAAGACGAGCCTGGCCAATATGGTGAGACCTCGTCTCTACAATTAATCAAAAAAGTAACTGGGTGTGATAGCGCGCACCTGTAGTTCTGGCTACTTTGAAGGCTGAGGCGGAAGGATCGCCTGAACCCAGCAGGTCGAGGCTGCAGTGGCCGGGAGTGTGCACTGCACTCCAGCCTGGGCAACAGAGTGAGACACCAATTCAAAAAAACCCCAAAACAAACATACAAACATACAGTTCCGGCTAGGTGCTGTGGCTCATGCCTCTAATCCCAGCACTTTGAGAGGCAGAGGCTAAGATGATTGTCTGAGCCCAGGGGTTTGAGACCAGCCTGGGCAACTTGGCAAGACCTCATCTCTACAATAAATCAGATTAGCTGGGCATGGAGATGTGTGCCTGTGGTTCTAGCTACTTGGAAGGCTGAGGTGGAAGGATTGCCTGAGCCCAGCAGGTTGAGGCTGCGGTGGCCATGAGTGTGCCACTGCACTCCAGCCTGGATGACAGAGTGAGACTCTCCCTCGAATAAAATAAAATAAATAAAATATACAGTTCCGTGGTTTTCAATATATTCATTAGGTTGTGCAACTATCATCACTATCTAATTTCAGAACATTTCTGTCATTCCAAAAAGAAACTCCACATCCTCTAGCAGTCACTTCTATTTCTCTCTTTCCCTATCCCCTGGCAACCACTAATTGACTTTCTGTTTACTTAATTTAAAAGTAGGTTCTTTAAAAGGATTAATAAAATAGAACTATAGCCAGAATAATCTATAAAAAAGAAAGATGAATATAAAATACAGTAGGAAAAGAAAAAATAAGTCCAGTTACAGCTAAGGTTTTTTTTTTTTTTTTGAGTTGGAGTCTCACTCTGTTGCCCAGACTGGAGTGCAGTGGCCGCTCCCGGCCACTGCAGCCTCAACCTGCTGGGCTCCAGCGATCCTTCCACCTCAGCCTTCCAAGTGGCTGGAACTACAAGCACGCGCTACCACACCCGGCTAATTTTTGATTTATTGTAGAGATGAGGGCTTGCCAAGTTGCCCAGGCAGGTCTCGAACCCGTAGGCTCAGGCAATCCACTCACCTCAGCCTCCGAAGGCGCGGGATTACAGGCTGAGCCACTGAGCCCAGCTAAGCTAAGTTTTTTAAGTGAGTGAATATTATGAATGCTTACCACATTTAAAAATCAAGATGGAATATATGAATTCCTTGAAAAATACAAGATGCCTTAATTGGCACACAATGACAGAAAACTTAAAATGTACTAACAATATTTGAAGAAATTAAAAGTATTGTCATAGTTAACATCTTCAACAAAAACAAAAACCGCAAACATAGATGATGTTAGAGGTGGATTTCATTTTTTTTTTTTTGAGATGGAGTCTCACTCTTTCACCCAGGCTGGAGTGCAGTGGCACGCACACTCACGGCCACACCACCGTCGACCTTCTGGGCTCCCGCAATCCTTCCACTTCAGCCTTCCGAGTAGCCTGCAATACAGATGTGCGCTACCATACCTGGCTTTTTATTTTATTATAGAGGTGAGGTCTCACCAAGTTGCCTGAGCTGGTCTCGAACCCGCGGCCTCAGGCAATCCATTCGCCTTGGCCTCCCAAAGTGCTGGGATTGCAGGCTGAGCCACAGAGCCTGGCCTTCATTTATTTTTTAAAAACAGTAAATTTCAATCATATACAAGTTGTTCCATAAAAAGTTGTTCCAAAAGCTGCCCAGCTTGGCCAGGCATAGTGTCTCATGCCTGTAATCTCAGCACTTTAGGAAGTTGAGGCGAGAGGATTGCTTTAGCCCAGGAGTTCAAGACCAGTCTAGGCAATATAGTGAGACTTTGTCTCTACAAAAATAAAAAAATAAAAAAAATTAGCTGTGCATTGTAATGCATGCTTGTAGTCCCAGCTACTAAGGAGGCTGAGGCTGCAGTGAGTCATGATTGTGCTTCTGCACTCCAGCCTGGGTAACAGAGTGAGACCCTGACTCAAAAACAAACAAGCAAAAACCAAAATAACTGCCCAGCTCATTTTATGAAGTTAGTGCAATCCTTATTCCAAAACTAGACAAGAACCAATTAAAGATTTTAAAAATTCCTTAAAGCCCATTTTACTTGCAAATGTTGATTTGCAAGTTCTAAATCTGATATTAGTTACCTGAATCCATAAGCATACTTTACAAATATATTAAAAAAGAGCTCATTCCAGAAATTCAAGGATAGGTCAGGATCACAAAATCTATCAATGCAGTTTATCATGTTAATAGACTGTCATCCTCATTCTCAGCTGACTTTGTTTTCTACTTCTTAAGAAAATTGGAGCAATCTAAGGAAGACTTGCATTCATTACCTTTACCATTTCCTGTCCTCATCTCTTAACATCTATATACTTATACTCTGCCTTCTTACCTATTTCCACAGATGCACTTTACACTGTAAAGCAATTCCTGCATTTATGTATTACATCTCATCTCCTCTTGCCTACTCCAGAAGACCACTCCAGTAATCCTTCCTTATATCCTTCATCAATTTTTCACTTCTACTGAATCACTCCTATCAGCAACAAATGTTATTTCTCCCACTTATAAACACACACACACACACACACACACACACACACACACACACACACACACACACACATAGTGCCTCACTTACCCTATAGTTACCATTGTATTTTTCTCTGTAGTAAAAGTCATGACAAACTTGTCTGTATTAAAATAGCCAATTCTCATTTTAATTGACTTTTCAAAACACCCCTTCCTGATACACTTTCTTCACTTGGTTTCCTGGACACCACACTCTTTTTTCTTCTTACCTAACTAGTTGCCTCTTCTCTATCTCCTTTGCAAGTTTTTCCTTCCCAATTTTTTAATGTTGCTGTCTCCAAGGGCTCAGTCCTTGGTACTCCTTTTTATCTATGTTTGCTCTCTTAGCAATTTCCTCCAGTCTTATGGCTCAAAAAATTATCTATATACTTATAACTCCTAAATTTCTATTTTTGAACAAGATTTCCAAACTCCAGACTCATATATCTTACTTCCTGCTCAACATCCGCATTTCATTTCAAACTCAATATATTAAAACTCTACCTGAACTCTTCAAACTCAACATGTCCAAAACTGAACTACTTATATTGTCTTCCAAACCTGCTCCACTCAAGGCCTTTCCTATCCCATCCTTCCAGTTGTTCCACACACAAAAACTAAAGAGCTACTTAAGAAAAATGTTTTGGAGTCATTCTTGATTTCTTATCTCACATAAAATCTGCCTAAATCCAGAATATAACATTTTCACTACCTTTACTGCTACCAAACTCATCCAGCTGCTATCATCTCTAAGACCTTCCCTAACAAGTCTCTGCTTCTACTCTTGCCTCTCTAAAGTATATTCTCAAAACAGTAGCTAGATTGACCCATTTAAAATGTCAATTATGTCACCCTCTGCTCAAAGTTCTGTAATAACTCCATGCATCACACAAGTCCTTACAATAGTTTGACAGACTCTATTTTAATCATGTCTGTTACTTCCCTAACCTTATCTTCACTTTCTCTGTTTCAGCCACACTTACTTCCTTTGCTGTTCCCTGTATACATCTGGCAGAAGTGCCTTTGCTGTTTCCTCCGCCTAAATATTTTTCCCCTAGATATCCACCTGGGTAATTCCCTTATCAAAATCCTTCCTCAAATATTACCTTTTCAATAAGGTCTATCCTGATCACACTATTTAATACTATATGAGGGGAGACCCCCCCCAAAAAACCCAAATTTATTTGTTAAAAATTATGTATTTGTTCTTACATATTTAAACTTTGGTCACCTTAAAAATACTCTCCGTTTGATGCAATACACCTATCAAGATACTTTTTCCGCTGCTCAAAAGTTTCTGAATTCATCGATTTTGATCCCTTTTAGTGCTTCTGCTATGTTTTGTTTCACCTCTTACACATTAGGAAATATTTCCCTTTGAGGACTTTTATCCAGGGAAACACAAAAAAGTCACTCAGGGCGAGACTGAGTGATTGGGGGGGTGGGGCAATGAGGTCATGCCATTTTCAGTCCAAAACTGCTGAATGCTCAGTGTGGTGTGCATAGGTGCGCTTGTCAATCATCCATCATGAAAAGGGCAAGCTCATTGAAAGAATCTCAAAAAAAAAAAAAAAAAAAAATCACTGAAGCTGAATGCAGTCTCTCACAACAATGCAAGCTGGTAGACTGATGCTGGCAGGTTCCTAGAACACTTGCCTAGTGGGGAAAGCCTTCACCACAAGGGGATCACCCTCCAAAAAATAACTCCGTTTTTTTTTTTTAGTCTCTCTTTGTATAATAAATACATTGGGATGGTTGCCTATGAGAGGGGGAGAATGGGCTGGAGAAAGGGGATAAATGAGGACAATCATCATCTAATAGTATAATTTGTTTATGCTTATTGTCTATTGTCACTATTCTGTATGCTTCATGAGGGCAGAAGCTTTCGCTGTTCACTCTTACATCCCAAGCACCAAGAAGAATGCCTAGTACATACCCGGCACTCAAATGTTGTTGAATTAATATATAGAGGGATCCCTTATGGACTAGTTGTGATGATACCTGGAAAATAAAGAAACAAACAAACTAGAAGGGGTGGATGAATACTAAGAATCAGGGAATATGGTCAATATAACTGGAGTAGGGATTATGGATTATAAAAAGCTGATATTGAAACATTAATGTTTTTACCTGGCCCTAAGAGCTGGCATGCACCATACTCAGAGTTTAGAAATATATCAGCTTCAAAGTACCATATTCTGGGAGTAGATCTTAGAGATATGGCCCACACCTTCAGGATACACTAACAAACACACAATTTCAGAACTAAGCTAAGTAGTTCTGACATAAGCATCTTTTTTTTTTTTTTTTGAATTGGCATCTCACTCTGTCATCCAGGCTGGAGGGCAGTGGTATGCTCACAGCCACTGCAGCCTCAACCTGCTGGACTCAGGTGATCCTTCTGCCTCAGCCTTCCAAGTGGTTGGAACTACAGGCGTGTGCCACCATGACCAGCTAATTTTTAAATTTATTGTAGAGATGAGGTCTCGTCAAGTTGCCCAGGCTGGTCTTGAACCTGTGGGCTCACGCAATCGTCTCGCCTTGGCCTCTCAAAGTGCCAGGATTATAGGTGTGAGCCACTGTGTCTGGCTGAAAAAAACAATTTTTTAATAGTAGTGTGCCAAACTATTTTTTCTGTATAAGACTCAAAATAGATGATCAAAATATTAAAATTGTGGATTAATGATTTGCTCTAATACAGCAATGTGTCCTGCTGTTAAAAGCTAAATAAATATAAACTTTTTAGCTACATTAATCTATAAAAGAAATGACATAATTATATATTCTATATTGAAAACACATACCTCTCTGCAACTTCTAAATTATTTACTGGGAATTAAAAGGTCAGAATAAATGTCACCTTTCCTTAAATATTAATAATTTTTAAAATTTTAGTACAATGCATATCAATAACCTAAACCTATTTTTCCTTCTTCCACATATTTTAAAATAACTGTGGCTTTATTGCCACATATTTCCACTTCAGCAAACTGTTGTTTATAAACCTGTTCCCATAGTAACAGATTTAATGGGTAGGACAATTTTGAAATATTGTCAGTTACATTTTTATTTCTGAAAAGTCTTGTTTCATTGCAGCTTCCCCTCATTGAATTAGTGGCATTTATTCCTCACAGGGAGTGTAAATAACATCTAAACAAAGGGGTCATTAATAGGCTGTGAGTTTTAAAACCGAACATTTTTATTAAGAAAATTGTCTTCAGAGCAGGCTTTGTTGAGAAAAGAAATTCCAAACGCTGTTTAAAAAACAACCTCAAGCTTGGGGGTATGAAGATAAAATTTTGAGTACAGTATTATAGAATAGGTGGAGAGAGCACAGGATTTGATGTGGGGGAATGCCTCCCTTTCCCCAACATGAAGCAGAAAGGGAAAGCTCTCCTTGCATTTCTGGGAGAAAAGAAAAGAAGAGAATAAGGAAGAGGAAGGAGAAAAAGAGAGGAGATGAACTAGACTTTGTTACTTAAAAGTGTGAACTACCACCTAGCAGCATCAGTGTCACCTGCATATTAACAGAATTCTCAAATGATGCATATGCACATTAACGTTCTGAAAATCAGTAAACTAAAGCACAAGTAGATTTTGGGGAGAGATATTTCATTGTAAGAGAAAGACAAGGTGAGTTTAGATTTAGGTAGGTTTGATGGCAGAAAATGATAAAGAATCAGTCGCGTGGTTTCTCTCTTTAAAGGTTTCCCATCTCACTATAAGAAAGGAATTGGCAGTAGGAAACTGCTGTGGTTGGAGGGGTGGGGCACATTGCATCAATAAGGGTACCTCATCTCAAACCAGGTGAAGTGAGGACCAAAGTGAGGCTCAAATTTTACCTGTACAATGACTATTTGTATACCTATTCCTGAATTGTACCCCACATCTTTAAAATAAAAATCTTTTTAAAAGTTTCCATTCTCTTACCAATTGTATAGGTTTCACTCATTCAGGCATTCAAAAACAAGTTTAACAAATGTCTACAATGTGCCAGGCACTGTTTGACTGTTGACTTAGTCCTCTACATTAGGGTCTATTTTTTGTCCTGATAGTCTACTGGTTTCCTTAATATCAGAAATCTTTTGCAAGACTTGTTAAAGTGAAATCAACTGAATTACTTTAAAGGGCAATAATTTTCCTCCTATGGATAGACTATATATAAAATGCATTTTCTTTTGAAATGGCAAACCACATAGGGACTAAAATGTGTTAGTCACAAACATAAAAACATAGTACGAAGGTATCAGTGGATGTGAAACAAGAATTTTCTTCTTAAAGACTGTTTGGAAACATTAAGTATAAATTCAATATATCTTAAGCACATACTGTGTGAGGCCCTCTGCCTGGCATGTCAGATAAACAGATGCATGAGACAGTCCCCATAATACAGTATGGTAGGCAGGGAGTGAGACTTGTGCTGTCGCACAGGCTCTGCATTTCATGTTAATGTTCTGTTTTTGTTTTGAAATTCTCAATAACTTTATCTTTGAACTTGTAAGTGAAGCACAAGTACATGAATTTTTAAATGAAGCCTCATAGGAAAAAAGACCATGCATGTCAGGAGAGGAGATATGGAAACGAAAGGAAAAAAGCTTTATATTTTAGTACCTTTAGTGGCCCTTTCCTGCTTTTTGAACAAGGGGCCCTGAATTTTTATGCTGCACTGAGTTAGGCCAATTATGTAGCGCGTCCCCATGATAGTAAAATAGGTCGTGGTAGAAAGAAGAATGGAGCGACTAGCCATCACAAGGTCAACGATGACTTCACAGGGAAAATTATGCTTAAGTTGGGCTTTGGAGGGCAAAAAGGAGTTTGCCGGATGACACGGGCGTTCCAGAAAGGGCAAGTGGGGGAAGGAACAGCATCCTTACATAAATGTGTACACTTATTTCCTCCAAGTAAAAAACAAAAACAAAACAAAACAAAAGTTCACAGAGGTTTTGTATTTTCTCAATATACTCGTTTTCACAAAATTTTATTTACCTGTGTACTAGGCATACATTCCATTTCCCGGGGAAGCTCACCTGGCCAAACAAATTTGAGGATAGGAAGTGTACACGCCTTGGGTTTAGATTTTTACCTGGTTTTGTGCCTCTTCCCCCGACCGAGAAAGGGGTTTGGGGGCTTCTGAAGTGGTCGGGCATGAAGGCGTCAACCTTCTCCGAGGCCTGGGGAACCAGCCGTGCCAAAGAGGGCTCCTCCTCGAAATGGAACCGGCTCCAGTTAGCACGGCCACAGAGTTTTACTATTTCTTTCACCAGGTGCCTGCCGCACAGCTTCCTGGCTCTAGTGAGGTCGCTCAGCTCACAGGAACACCGAGCCAGCAGGAGCCCGAACCACAGAAGACAAAGGCAGAGGAGGCGCGGCATCCCTGAGACCCAGCTGGGCCCTCAGGGAGGCGCAACGGCCGCACCAGACCCGGTTCTCTCTGCGCCTGCGCTCGCGCCCGACCGCGCCGCGCGCGAGGGCGCCCTGCGGAGTTCTGAGCGCTTGGGAGCCTCGCGAGAACGCCACGGCCCGGCGCCGGGCGGCGGTGGGGGGAGCCTTCTCCAGCCCGCCCGGGTCTCAGGCGACCGAAGGCAGCAGGCCCGGCTCCTAGAGCGAAAACCCAAAGTGCTCCCGCGCTGTGTTTGTCTTCCCTTCGTCTTTAGGAGACTCACCAAGGGAAGCGTGAGAACGGAGGACCCCGTTCACCGATAAGGTTCTTATGAAACCTGTGGCGTCCTCTACCGCTTGCCTGGGCGTTAATGAGGCGTCGCCTCCCACAGAGAAACCTCGTCTCCATCATGGTGTTTATGTTAATGGAGGTGTTCACTTTGGTGCGCTTGTTTGAGTACCTCTGTCCCTGAGACCCCGAGCTTCATGAAGGTGGGGCCTGGCGCCCGGTTGGCGGCTAGCTTTGCGTTGAGACTTCTGCGGGTCTGAGTAAGCGCATGTGCCTTTTAAAATCCGACTCAACGCTTGCTCAGAAAATCCTACGGGCCGCGGGGAGGATTGGGCCTTCGCCTCCATCTCCAGAACCAAGAGGCAGGATGCTGCCCTGAGGCACTGGCTCTTTCTGGTTAGGGATTGTCGAACTGGAACTCGCAACTCGCTGGTGGCAGGAACCGCTGGAGGACTGAGTAACGGCATGAACTGCAAGTCCAGATGCGATCGTTTTTCTCAAGAGGGAAGAGGCAGGGACGCAATCGGCGTCGGTCTACGGGTGCGCATCTCCACGCCTGGCCAAGTATTTTATTTTTCGTGGAGATGAACGGTGTGCCCCAAGCTGCTTTCGGACTCCTGGGCTCAAACGATCCTCCCACCTCCGCCTCCCAAAGTGCTGGGATTTCTGGGGTGAGCCGCCGTGCAAATTTTTATTTTATTTTGAAGTGTGTTGGTTTGGAAGGATGTGCTACCTGCCACAAGGCGGCACTCGGGGGCCGTCTCAGGAGCTGTCAGTTTTAGGATGCCACAGCCACGGGTGCCGGCTTATCAGTGAGCTTCTGGCCACTTCCCTTCACAGTTTTACTGTTTTCTCCCTTACTTTTCTGTCTTATGACTCTATGTCTTTCTTTTCTTTTGTTTTCTTTTCATTTTCCATTTCCCCAGCTTTGCCCTGCTTCCCAGTGGCATTCCTACACGCAGTTCAATTAACTGACGATTGGAGTTTTTAAAAGGTTGATGTACTATAGTATAGTTTCATCACCTTCTTTGTAAAGCAACTCATGTGCAGCAATTAACCCCAGAACTTTATCAGGTAAACTCGATGAGAAAGGAAAATACTGATCATATTCAGAGGAAGGAAAAAAAGCCAAAAAAAACCCAACAACACCTCTGAAGCAATATGTGTCAGAACTTGCAAGTTTGATTCTGACTCCCATTCTCTTTGCGCACTCTACACCCTCGCCCTGCTACTCATTGTTAGCACTGGAAAATGAGTAAATAGAAAGAAGACGAGAGGTGGGCGGCTCAACAGCAACACAGGCTTGTTCCCAAGAAGGACCCATGGTGGGGGTCACCAGATAAGTCCGGAGCCCCACTTTGCTTACATCCTAGGGGCAATTACAGTTGTGGGGTGGGGGGGGGGTAGGAGTGGGAAGGCAGTGACCGGGGGACGGTGCACAGTTAAATAAATATTTTCGTTGGGAAAATTTAGCAGCTATCACATTGCTAGGGTAACTAAGGGAGTTACTTGACCTTGTAGTTACGATAAAGGTTGCTTACCAGGGCATATTGTCA
Organism: Carlito syrichta; assembly: GCF_000164805.1. NCBI lineage: Eukaryota > Metazoa > Chordata > Mammalia > Primates > Tarsiidae > Carlito > Carlito syrichta. The sequence continues at coordinate 514,098 of NW_007075728.1, forward strand.
CGGTTTTGGGCGTTGCTAGTAATTTTTTTTTTTTTTTAAATCTCTGCTAGCCTTTACAAACGGCAGGGGAGCCTAAGATGTTTCTAAGGCTAACACTCATTACAAACTGACATAAAATATATTTTACTACTGTGTATGTTTACTGTCTCCTACCATATTGTAAGTTCCATGTAGGTAGGAATTTTTACCTATCTTGTTTACTTTGATATCCTTGTTGCTTTGAAGAGTGCATGGAACATAGTAGGTGCTTAATAATAATTAAGTGTTAATAGTTATAGTTCATAATATTAAATAATAAATTAAATGTTAGTGACATCAATAATGATGATACGTGAATGAGTTACTAAATTAAATTAATTTTTAAAAATGGTGAGTGAATGAATGAATAAATGAATAAATTCCCTGAGCATTTACTTCTTCCTTTATAGCCAGTTTCAGACTTCTGTCATAATTATGGTTCAGGTTTATTTTATTTATTTGAAACCTGGGCTGTATCTTCTTATTTATTTATTTTCATTTTCATTTATTTCGAAGATGTGGGGTACATTGCAGGATTAGGTAGATAAGCGGTCATCGTACAGATAACGTTTGGGCCTCCCTAGTCCTCACTTCACCTGGTTTGAGATCAGGTACCCTTATTAATGTTATGTGCCCCCCTCTTTTCCTGGCAGTTTCCCACTACTGCCAATTCCTTTTTTTGTAGTATTATGATAAATGTTCAGGGTTCACTTATGAGTGAGAACATGTGGTACTCAGTTCTTTGTTTCTGTGATAGATCTCTGAGTATGATAGACTCCAAATCCATCTAAGTTCCTGTGGAGTTCATAATTTTGTCCTTGTTTATGGCAGCATAATATTTCATCATGTATATGTACCACATTTAAAAAAATCCAGTCCACTTTGAATGGGCAGTACAGCTGATTCCAGGTTTTTGCTGTTGTGAGTAATGCTGCAATAAACATGTATGTGCAGGTATCTTATTTATAGAATGATTTGAGTTTCTCCAGGTATATTTCCAGAAGAGGGATTGCTGAGTTGTATGGGAGGTAAATATTTAGATCTTCTAGGATTCACTACATTGTTTTCTACAGAGGTTGTAAAGTTTACACTCCCACCAACAGTATAGAAGCGTTCCCTTTTCTCTGCATCCTCTACAGCATCTGTTGTTTTGAGTTATTGATGATGGTTATCCTGACTGGAGTTAGGTGGTATCTCAGTGTGGTTTTAATTTGCGTTTCTTTGATGACTAGTGAGGCTGAGCATTTTTTCATGTATCTGTTGACTGCTCATATGTCTTCTTTTGAGAAGTGTCTTTATATCTTTTGCCCACTTGTTAATAAGGCTTCTTGTTTGTTCTCTTTTGGCATGTTCGAGTTCCTTGTAGATCCTGGATGTTAGACCTTTGTCAGATATACAGTTGGCGGATAATTTTTCCCATTCTGTAGGCTGTCTCCCTACTATCTTTATGGGTTATTTGCTTTGCAAAAGCTTTTCAGTTTGATGAGATCCCACTTGTCTATCTTATCTCTTATGGCTTGTGCATTTGGGGTTTTGATCAATTGGTCGCCTATTTCAAGTTCCATAAGGGTGTCTTCTACATTTTCTAAGATTCTTATAGTTTGAAGTTTTGTGTTTGGGTCTTTGATACACTTAGAGTTGATTTTTGTGTATGGCGATGGGTAGGGGTCCTGTTTCAATCCTCTGCATGTGGTCAGGCAGTTTTCCCAGCACCATATCCTGAATAGGTTCTCCTCTTCCCAGTGGTTGTTAGTGGAGGCTTTGCTGAAGATAAGTTGGCTGAGAAGTTGAGGTTTTGCTTCCAGATTCTCTATCCTATTCTGTTGGTCTGTATGCTTCTTCTTGTACTAGTACCAGCCTGAGTAGCCTTATAGTAAAGTATAAAGTCTAGATATGTGCTACCACCCACTTTGTTTCTTTTGCTAGGGGTTGTTTTCACTATTTGGAGTCTTTTATGTTTTCATATAAATTTCTGTATTGTCATTTCCTAGTCTGAGAAGAATGATGTTGATAATTTAATAGGTATTATGTTGAATCTGTAGATTGTCTTTGGTAGGATGGACATCTTAACAATGTTGATTATACCAACCCATGAACATGGAATATTTTTCCATTTGTTTGTGTCTTCTTTGATTTCTTTGATCAGTGTTTTGTAGTTTTTGTTGTAAAGGTCTTTCACTTCTCTGGTTAGGAAGATTCTGAGGTATTTTTTTTGTGTGTGTGGCTATTATGAATGAGATTATGCTTTTTATTTGGTTATCTTCCTGTTTGTTGTTGATGTATAAGAATACAAATGTCTTTTGTGTGTTTATTTTGTAAGTTATTTATCATTGCAAGGAGGTTTTTGAGAGATTCAAGGTATTGGATCATATTGTCCACAAAGAGGGATATGTTAACTTCCTCTTTTCCTATTTGGATACTCCTGATTTCCTTCTCTTGTCTGATTGCTCTAGCCAGGACTTCCAACACTGTGTTGAACAAGAGAGATGAAAGTGGGCAGCCTTGTTTTGTTCCAGTTTTCAAGGGAAATGCTTTTAATTTCTATCCATTTAGCAATATGTTGGCTGTGAGTTTATTGTAGATGGTGCTTACTATTTTGTGATATGTTCCTCTGTGTGACTAGGTGTTCAAGGGTTTTTATCAAGAAGTGATGCTGCATTTTATCAAAAGCTTTTTCTGCATCTAATGATATAATTATGTGGTTCTTTTCTTCAAATCTGTTGATGTTTTAAATTACATCTATGCTCTTTTGGATGTTGGACCAGCCCTGCATCCCAGGAATGAAGCCTACTTGGTCTTGGTGGATGATTTTTGAGATGTATTGTTGGATTCGATTTGCTTGAATCTTGTTGAGAAATTTTGCATCGATGTTTATCAGGGGTATTGGCCTGTAGTTCTCTTTTTTTGTTGTTGTATACCCGGTTTGGGTATCAGTGTGATGTTAGTTTCATAAAATAATTTGGGGGAGTTCTTTCTTTTCTATTACATGGAATACTTTCAATAGGTTTGATATCAGCTCCTCCTTGTATGTTTTGTAGAATTTCACTGGAAAGACGTCTGGTCCAGGTCTTTTTTTTTTTTTTGGTAGGTAGTTTTCTTGTGATGGAGTCAATTTTCTGGGTTGTTATCAGTTTGTTTCATATCTGAACGTTTTCTTGTTTCAACCTTGCAAGATTGTGTGATGTCAGAAAGTCCTCCATTTCATTTAGGTTTTTGAGTTTGTTTCCATATAGGTGTGCATAGTAATCGCTGATAATCTTTTGTGTTTTGGGTGGGGGGTTAGTTGTGACTTGATGTTTTGCATTTCTGATTTTGTTCATTTGGGCTTTGTCCTCGGTCAATATGGCTAAGGGTCCATCAGTTTTGTTTATCCTGTCAAAGAACCAGCTTTTTGTTTTGTTGATTTTTTTCCTATGATATTTTTGTCTTCTGTGTCCTGTATTTGGGCTTTTACTTTTGTGATCTGGAATCCTCTGCTGAAGTTAGTGCTTTGGTGATCTTGTTTTTCCAACTCCCTTAGGCGATTTGTTAGGCTGTTAATTTGTGATCTTTTTAGTTTCTTTTTTTAAAAAAAAATATATTTTATCTTAAAGTTGTGGGATACAGTTAAGGGTTAGGTCTACAAATATTCATTGTGCAGGTACCCTTGTTGATGAGGTGTGCCCCCCTTTCCCCAGACAGATATTGACTATTATTAATCCCATGATCTTTCTAGTTTCTTGATGTGTGCTCCTACACATATGAATTCCCCTCTTAGTACTGATTTCATGGCATTCCACAGGTAAGGCATAGCTTCACTTTGTTTCCAGGAATTTTTCAATTTCTGTTTATGTTTCTGTGTTGGCCCGGGAATTGCTCTGCATCATGCTGTTTAGTGTCCATGTTTTTGTGGGTTTTAGGGGAATCTTGTTAATGTTGGTATTTATTTTTATTCCACTGTGGTCTTAGAAGGTGCATGGCAATATATTGACCTTATGAAATTTGTTTATGCTTGATTTATGGCTGAGGATGTGGTCTATCTTGGAGTAAGTTCCATGTGGTGATGAGTAAAATGTATATTCCATGGTTGTTGGGTAGAGTGTTGTGTAGGTATCCATTAAGTCCATTTGGTCAAGTGTCAAGCTGAAGTTCCAGATATCCTTATTGATTTTTTGGCCTCAGTCCGTTAGTGGGTTATTTATGTCCCTAGCTATGATAGTGTCAGAGTTAATATCTTTTTTTTGTTTACTTAGTAGCTGTTTTATAAAAGCTTAGTAGCTGTTTCATAAAAGCTTGTTTGGTGCATGTTGGGAGCCAGCCTTGGAGGCCCGCCTGATTGACAAAGTCCAGGTGCGCCGAGGACCCCCAGCTGCAAAGCGAGTCCGGGCAGCTGAGGCCCTTCTGTCTTCCGTCTTTGCTGTTGATACCGCTGAAGAAATTCTGTGCAGTCGTGGAAGAAGAAGATGGCATGTTTATGCGAAGAATCACAGCTAACCTGGAAATGTCATGGTTTATTTTTCCATTTTCCCACTATGCCACTTGGCCTTTTCTAACATATGCAAGGGTTAAACTCTGAAGCACATCAAGAATGCTTTCTTTCACTTGATTATAAGTTGCTAGATATTGCTTAAGTAATAAATGATATAAGTATATTCACTCCTTATTTGATTTAGAATTATGCAGTTTAGTGTTTAGACATAAGGATTTTTAGAAAACAAGTTTATAGTAAGTTCATTATGAATTCATTATAAGTTCTAACACTTATCTAGGAGTTTGTAGGTGATTTATAACATTGTTTTCACTAACTTAGGACAAAGATTATGTTAAGGTTTTTACTTAATACTATAGTTAAAACTCTAAGTTAACATTTATAGAGTAGGTTTTCACTAAACTCATAATATAATAATCAGACACTTTTATGACAAGATCAGCTAAAACAGAAAGCAACCTTGAGGGGCCTGGGAAACATTACTAAAAGTTTCTTTTGAGTTCTTTTTAGAAACAAGCACTGCAAGATAAGAGAAAAGTAACGAGGACATCTGGACAAGGGAGGCGATCACAGGACTCTGAAGAACATAAGAGCCTAAGATGAGAATATTCCTGACACATAAAGAAATATACACTTAAAGAAACTTTCTTGAAACATTTGTAATTTGGGACATTGGACTGAGAGTGTCATTGTTGGCTTTATGAATAAGACGTTGTTTGGAGGCCTATGGGAATCTTGGTTTGTTCGCTACTAAGACCACTAGCTGGTAACTTTTAAAAGACATGAATGTGAAAGAGTTTTCTTTGTCTTGCCCCTTCGAAAATGGTATAAAAGCTCTGTATTAACTAGCATTAAATTGTCATCTGTTCAAGAAGCAGGTGTCTGTGTATATGATCTTCGTCCGTCGCCTATCCGTCTCTCCTTCAACACCTCCTACTACCCTTGCGGGGCGGGCCCCCGCAGGTGCATTTATGTTTAGGATGGATATTTCTTGCTGATGGATTAACCTTTTATCATTAGGTGTTGTCCTTCTCCATCTTTTAAATTTTTGATAGCTTGAAGATTGTTTTGTCTGATATTAAGGTCATGACTCCTGCTTTATTTTGTTTTGTGTTCCCCTGAAAATTTGTTTTCTAGTCTCTAACTTTGAGTTTGGGAGTGTTCTTTGTATTGAGATGTGTTTCTTAGAGCAAATTGTTGGGTCATTTTTTTTTTTTTAATTTAATCCACTTTGCCATTCTATGTCTCTTCAGTGGTGCTAAATTTAGTCCATTCATGTTCAGGCTGATTGTTGAGATGTGAGTGTTTATCCCTGTCATGAGGCTCTTATAAAATTCTTTGTTGTTGCTGGGTTTTTTTTCATTTTCTTTTAATTTTTTGACTGATATATGTGTGCATTTTCAATTTTGCAGTCATGATGCATGCTGTGTTGATGCTCTGTTTTCTTCTATCCTTGGAAAGAGCATGGTCATTATTTTCTTTCTTCTGTACTTAAGACTTTCTTAAGTGTCTCTTGTAGAGTTGGTTTGGAAGTAGTATAAATGCTTAGGGATTGGATGTCTGGGAAGGATTTTAATTCTCCATCAAGGATGAAGCTTAGTTTAGCTGAGTAGGAAATTCTTAGTTGGAATTGTTTATCTTTGAGAACTTTGAAGATTGGTCTCCAGTCTCTTCCAACCTGTAGTGTTTCTACAAGTAGATAAGTCTGGTGCTAGTCTAATTGGTCTTCGCTGGTAGGAGTCTGAACTTTCTCTCTTGCTACCTTTAGGAATTTTTCTTTTATACCTACTTTGCATAAGTGAATTACTATATGTCTAGGCATTGGTCTTTTCTTTTGGTGCCTTGCAGTGGTTCTCTAAATCTCTTGTGTTTGGATGGTCACATCTCTGATGAGATGTGGGAACTTTTCTTGGATGAGCTTGTGGAATGCTTGTTCCAGGTTGCTCTCATTCCCCTTTTTCTGTTTTAGGGATACTGTCAGGCATAACTTTGATCTCTTTATGTAATTGTACATCTCTTGAAGATTTTGTTCTGTCTTTTTAAGCTTCCTTTCTGTTTTTAACAGATTGGATTAGTCCATATTTTGGTCTTGCAGCTCCGAGATTCTTTCTTCTGCCTGGTTAATTCTGCTTTCTATGCTTGTAAATTTATAATTTATATCATTTACTGTATTCTTTGTAGCTTGTATTTCTGAAATTATTTCTTTCAAGTTTTCACCTTGCCTTTCTTGGTTCTTATTTATCTTTTACAATCATTCCTTGATCTCTGCATTTGTAGTCTGAGACCAGTTAATCTGGGTGTTCTTCATTGTTTGGGTTCCAAAGTCAGTGTTCTTGTGCACTATCTTTTTTGGACTTTGTGGGGTGCCTGTGTATTTTCCTCAATTTCTCTTCATTTTTGATTGATTTTTCTCTTTTTACTTCCTTTGCTTAGTGGTAGAGGGGGCAGTTTTCACTTCTTGCTCAACCCCTTATTCTTCCTTTGGTAAGACCTCTGTATTTGTTTGATTTTGAATCCAGGTTGGGGGTGGGGCGCTGTACTGTCCTTGTGCAGCTTCAAAATTTGGATAAGAGGGTCAAATGAGAAGATCTACATAAAAGTTGTGAATACTGGAGATTTCCGGCAAGATGGTGACGGGGCAGCTTGGTCTGTGAGACTCTTTGTGAAAGAGAACACACATAAAGACTCTAACTCTCTCCCGAGGGCTGCAGCTACCATCGTTGGCAGCCTGATTTTCACACGGAGCTCAGTTGCCACCACCACTCAAACATCATGGTGGTCTGGGCCACTGCCACAGCTGAGGATGCCACCACCGCAGCCATCGCCCCGCCCATGCCTGAGGTGACCCACGACTTCGGACCATGAAGCCCCCGCAAGCACAATCTACTGAGATTGCTGCCGCCGCTGCCACTGCTGCCGCTGCCACTGCCACCGCCATGCCATGCCCCTCACCCAGAGCCAGGCTCATGGAGCTCCTTCAGGGTACCGGCAGGCGGCTGCCACCACTGCCGTTACCATCGCCTGCTTCCTCCCATCCTGGGCGCCCTCCAACTTCTGCCCTGCCTAAAGATCAACTGGAATGGTAAGATAGCACCACATGCTGGGGATCCAAGTAACAACATCAAAATGGGAAAGACAGAAGCTCTTCCCCCTTGATAAATAGACAAGGCCAGATCTGAGTGATAGACTGGGCAGGGAGCCCAGATCTGAACTGCCCTTCATAGAAGGCCTGCGGCAACTGGCCCTAACTGTGAACAAATCTACCAGCCTGCAAAGACAGCTAGAAATCAGAGCTGAAAGGACATTGAACTTAAGGGAAAAGTCTCAGAGTGTACTTGGTTGGTTCTCTTAGTTTACTGACTTTAATCTATTCTTTTTATTTTGTTCTTTTTTTTATTTCTCTGTAAACTCCATCTTTGTATAGAGGAATAGCACACCAATAAGGAGGTTGGTTACTTGTACATTAGCATCATTGTATGTTTTAGTTTTTTTGTATGGTTATTGGTTAGTTTGTAGTTATGGTTATTGTTTTTCTTTTTATTTGTTTCAGTCTTTGTGTCTCTTTTCATTTGTTAGTCAGCATGCCCATCTGTTTTCCCTCTTACTCCTCTCTCTCTCCAACCCCCTCTTCCCCCCACTGCCTGTTCCATTCTCTTCCCTCTGTTAACCTCATTTTATTTTCAGGGAGTAAACCTGCAACCCCACTGCATGGACAGATTCAAAGGCAGTGGGAAGTAGGTTTCAGATTATCCATACACCTATTGGCAGATATTGGGATCTGCAGATAAATTTTGAATCACAGCCCCCCATTAATTAAATCTCAAAACTGCAAAAAGGACTGCCCCCAACCTACAGTCCAAATCCAGAATTGAATGAAGCAAGAGGATATACATAGGGAAGGATAGGAGATTGAACAAACAGAAGTAAAAGCAACCCCTCCACCCCTGAATAACAGAAATAAGGAAGATGGGGAAGTGGAGGGAAGGAAAAAAGGAGGAAAAATCTGCACAAATAAAGAAAAACCAAAAGAAGAATATAGGTCTCATACAGACCCCTGGGAGATCAGACACTGAGAAAACAAACTTTGGAACACAAACAATGAAGAGCCCCCAGAATGACTGGTCACAAGCAACAAACCCAGACATTAAGAAATTAATAGAATAAAAAAATTGAGGAGAGATAAGAGGAAAATAGGAAGGAGATAATGACAGAAATAACAGCAGTAAAGAATACTGTGATGGAAATAAATAACAAAATAATAAGCATGGAAAGCAGAATTAGCCAAGCAGAAGAAAGAATCTCAGAGTTTGAAGACCAAAATACAGAAATAACCCAAACTGTCAAAAACAGAAAAGAAGCTTAAAAAGACCGAACAAAACCTTCTAGAGATGAATTATTACTTGAAGAGACCCAACCTAAGAGTAATTGACCTTCATGAGGCAGAGAGAGAGAGAGAGAGAGAGAGAGAGAGAGAGAGAGAGAGAGAGAGAGAGAGAGAGAGAGAGAGAGAGAGAGAGACTACACTGGAACAAACATTTCATGAAATCATTCAAGAAAACTTCCCTG